>NC_030429.2:5997585-6137585 GCF_001660625.3 Ictalurus punctatus
GGAAGGACATCCAGTGAACTGGTGACAGGCCTAGTCTGATGAATCATATTTTTTTACTTCATGAAGATGGCAGAGTGTGTGTGTATGTGTGTGTGTGTGTGTGTGTGTGTGTGTGTGTGTGTGTGTGTGTGTGTGTGTGTGTGTGTGTGTTGCTTACCTGGGGAAGAGATGGCACCAGGATGCACTATGGGAAGAAGGCAAGCCAGCGGAGGGAGTGTGATGCTCTGGGCAATGTTCTGCTGGGAATCCTTGGATACTAGCATTGATGTGGATGTTAATTTTGACACGTACCACCTACCTAAACATTGTTGCAAACCAAGTACACCCCTTCATGGCAACAGTACTCCCTAATGTCACTGGCCTCTTTCAGCAGGATAATGCACCATGCTACACTGCAAACATTGTTTAGGAATGCTTTGAGCAACATGACAAAGAGTTCAAGGTGTTGACCCGGCCTCCAAATTCCCCAGATCTCAATCCGATCGAGCATCTGTAGTATGTTCTGGACAAACAAGGCGGATCCATGGAGGCCCCACCTCGCAACTTAGATTTGCAAGATCAGAATGGAGATGCAATGTTAGCAAAGCAAATGATTCATCCACCAGGGCTCCTCCAGCTTGGTAAAAGTATACTAATAATAAAGGAATGTGCAAGCTTTTTATCAGTTATTAAATGTAAAGTAGTCGATGTTTACAAACGTCGCCGTTTCTTGCCTGATGAGTCACTCAGGTGCTGCACTGTTCATAGACAGGTCAAAAACAGAAGGTGTGTGTGACGAGTGTTTGGTGCTGCAGATAATTCTTAGTCATAGAGCAGCTGTGGTGCGAGCTCCGGATCTAAAATCCACCCAAATCACATGAGCATTCTTTCATGCGCTCATACCAGCACCACTCTCTCTCTCTCTCTCTCTCTCTCTCTCTCTAGCATGATGCCACTGCTGTGCTGAGATATAGCCGATAAAAAAAATCTACTCTGTAGTCATCTGTGTGGTAGGTGAATCTGAAAAAAAAATGACTAATGAGTGTGTGAATACATATTTCATACACATAAACACAGACCAGGAACATTAAACAATAATGTACTTGTAGAAGAAAACAAGCTTCAGAATACTACTTTTATCCCTCTCTATATTCAGCTTTATTGAGTACGTCTCGGGTTTTCATGTTAAAGCTGTAGTGCTGGATGACAGCGAGTGTGTGAGGAGAAAGGATTTCAGAAGGTAAAACACAGAGGGAGTGTGAAGCCTTTGTCTAATACACACACACACACACACACACACACACACACACACACACAGACGTAATGCTTGCGGTTGGGGAGCAGCCGAGTGAAGAAAGCTAATTACAAGCTCTAAATTTCAGTGCACTCAATTTCACACACACACACACACACACACACACACACACACACACACACACACACACACACACACACACACACACACACACACACAAAATGATCTCAGGTGATGTCATCAGCAATCTCGGTTGTGTGTCTCCCTTTGGGAGGTAGGTATGTGCAAATGTGAGTGTGAGAAATGAGGCTACACATTTACAGAGTAATATCATAGGTACCTGTTTGACCTTATCCCAGTGGAGAGAGAGAGAGAGAGAGAGAGAGAGAGAGAGAGAGAGAGAGAGAGAGAGAGAGAGAGAGAGAGAGAGAGAGAGAGAGAGAACAAAAGAGAGAGGCAGAGATATAGAGACAGACAGAAAGAGAATGAGAGACGGAGAGACACAGAAAGAAAGAGATGTATACAGAAACAGAAAGACAGAGACATAAATAGAGAGAGAAGGAGAGAGAAAGAACAGAAAGAGAGAAAAGGGGACACCAAGAGAAAGAGAGAGACAGACACCGGCAGAAAGACAGAACGAGAGAGCAAGAGAGAGAGAGAAGAAAGAAAGTGATAAAGATGCAGACAGAAAGACAGACAGAAATAGAGAGAGACAGCAAGACAGATAGAAAGACAGAGAGGCAGACAGACAGAAAGAGAGAGAGAGAGAGTTTGGAGAAGAAAAGGAGTTTTTCACAGGGTGAAGCAATATGGCAATGTACAGTAACATCTGCAATTTTGTCATTATTTCTACTGCAAATTAATAATAATAATAATAATAATAATAATAATAATAATACAATTTTGAACTTCTGCACTTGTGACATTGTAAATATTTACACTTCCCAAAAGTGTCATTGGTAGCTGTCATGGGATAGGGGGAGAGGTCGAGGGTAGACGTGACTTGGCAGTTGACCAAGTTGGGGAGGAGTGGAGGGAAAATAAACAATAAAATATAGAAGGTAAAAACAAGGTATTTGTGATTAGAACAAGGTAGTATTAAATTTATTTGCTGAATTCTGTTAATTGTCTTGCAAGGGTACTATGAGCACCAAACAGGGAAATGTTGGTGGAACTAGACATAGTGACCACTGATTGGTCAAATGTAATCTGCTGTATCATCATGAGTCATCACTAGCTAGCTAGAATGATTTTCCCTCTGTAGTGTCTGATAACGTTCCCACTAAATGTAATGGAAAGCCCAGAAAGGTCTGTTTGGTCAGCTGCTAAGGTATGAGTCCTCATCAGTGTGTGGTTGATGGACGGGATCTGACCAGTTCTGTAGATACAAAAAAATGTTGTCATTTCAGTGTTCCTGTAATAATAATAATAATAATAATAATAATAATAATAATAATAAAGAACCTGAAACAAGATTACTACTCCACAGGGTTTCCCAAACTAAGGGTTGTGACCTCAAATGGGGTCAGTTGATTTCCAAATTGACTCATGAGAGAAATCTCTCTCATGATTTTACTAATATTTTGTAAAAGATACTTCAAAATGTTACTTTTTTTAGACTGTTACTGAGTACTAACACTAGCCAGTTTTTCTTTTACAGACATTTTAAAAACCTCTCATGTTGCCTATGATCTGTTTTGCGTACCAGTCTTCTAGACTTTCGAGATGAGTAAATACTTTTGAATGTAAGGTCAGAGTTCTTGATTTGAGCCACAGCTCATGACAACAATCATGATGACAGCAGAAAGCTATAAGAGAGACAGAGCTCAACGGTGTGTTTAACATCGCTGTACATGAAATCACTAAACATTTTATAGTTCGATTTGGAAATCTGACGGACAGGGATGTTTTGGCTCTCATGTACCATTTAGTAATACCACTTTTAATTCTTCAGGATGTAAGTAAGTGAATGTATAAACAATGCCACTCTTTTTGCCACTGTTTTCTTTTTTTTTCTTCTTTTTTTTTGCCACAGCCACAAAATCATGTAACAAGTATAAACCAGGCTCCTCTGCTTCACATCTCACGACCCTGGCATGGATTATTTTCCTATAACAACAGAGCAGACCATCAGTGCAAGGAATATTATTTTGGTTTTAGTCACTTACGTTACACTTACAGTATATATGTTCCGAACATTACACGACACACACACACACACACACTATCACTCACTCATTCACACCTAGAGACAATTTATTATAGACAATCAACCTATTGGCATGTTTCTGGGAGGTGGGAGGAAACCAGAGAACCCTGAGGAAATCCACACAAATTTGGGAAGTATACACCACACAGACAGTAACCTGAGCTCAGGATTGAACCAGGGACCCTGGAGATGTCCATGATCATTTAAAAGAATGTGTGCATTTTGCTACTTCGTTGTTTTGCTTTGATTTTACAGGTCCCTGTGTATCATGTATGTTTGCCAGAAAGAATCGGATATTTGATGTTAAAACTTAACATCTGGCCACCATCCAATTTGTAATGAATTAAATCAAGCCTTTAGGACAGAAACAGATGAAAAATGTAAAACTATGTGTCACATTCGTAGCTGGTACAAAAGTGCAATGAAATTATATGTGGCATCGCTGAAGACTCTGTGTTTGTGTGTGCACGCATAAATGTAAGGAGCTAGACAGAGTTGGTGGTTATGAGGTCAGAGTTCTGATGGTTTGGGAGAAGAAGCTCCTCCTTGGCCTTTTAGTCCTGGCCATGTGGTTGCAGCCACCAGAACAGTCCGTACTGTACGGGATCCTTGATGATCTTTGTTGTTCCTGCCCTGCTTGGTGTATGAAGGAGTCATATGATTCATTCAGCAGACCTCAGCAGCCTCTGCAGCGCTTTGTGGTCCTCAGCACTGCAGTTCCCGTACCAGGTGGTGATATTTCCAGTGAGGATGCTCTGTAGAGTGGCAGTATAAAATGTTTTTTGAATAGCTGACAAGATGTGCAATTTCTTCCTCAGCTGTTGGAGATGGTACAGTCTCGCCTTTCACATTGCAGCTGAAGTGTGGCGTCCATGACAGGTCCTTGTTGATGTGTACACCGAGGTACCGGAAGATGTTCATGCTCTCCACCAGTGTCCCATTGATTGTGAGAGCTGTGCATGTCCTTTGCTGTTACCCTCTGAAGTAAACAACCAGTTCCTTTGTCTTGCTGATGTTTAGGAATAGGTTGTTGGCCTGGCATCACTGGGACTGACTCCACCAGCCTTTCCATTTCAACCACGTAGGCCATAATCATTCTGGTGACCAGTCAGCTAAAATTTCATGATAGTGTTGGATTCATGTTTGGATACACAGTGGTGTGTGTACAGAGAGTACAATAGAGGACTTAAAACACAGCCTTGGAATGTTCCAGTCTTGAGAGTGAAGGTGATGATTGTGAGCCACCTACTTGCTCCATCTGTGGCCAACCAGTTAAAGTCCAGAACTCAAGAGGCCAAGGCACAGCTTCCTGAGCTTACCAAACAGATGAGATATAGTGGAATGTGTAGGTCATGGGTTATGGCATCATCCATAGAGCTGTTAGATCAGTAAGTGAACTGGACTGATCTAGCGTGCTGGGTAGAGAGGAGCAAATGACGTCTTTGATAAGTCTATCAAAGCACTTCCACACCACAGAGGCCACTGAAATCTGATCTAAATCCCAAATTTTGCTATTTTTTGAAATGACAAAATATAATATAGCAGCACAAGTCATTTCACATCACAGAAAACATAATAGATCTTGGAACCTTTAAACCAAACAAAATATCTGTGTCCCATTTGAACTACAGAGTCACAGGGTATAAATGGAATTTGTTGTCACTGTATCTCTCATTTTTCTCCATAGATTTTCAACTTTTACTATGCAAATGACCGAGCCGTGGCATGTTTTTTTTTTCCAAGTGTGACTTGTGAATTCAGAAAGATCTGGCTTTCATTAATATCAACTCAAAGACATATTTTCACAGGATCGGCAACATTCCAAGAGGAATATTCACACGTTTTGTCATCGCAGTTAGATACAGGAAATTTAACAGCTTTATCAAAAAATAACTCCAGCGGATATTAGCCATGGCACGTCTCTCGCGTTTTCAGATAATCTCACACTCATTATGTTTGTATAATATAATTTCTTTATGTGGTGCTGAATCACATTTCAGTGATATTAATATTAAAAGCTCTTTATAATAGCACAAGAATCGTACCGTTCCCACATCCTTCAACTATAGCTGCCACTCCAAAACTTCTCATTCCTCCTGCTCTCACACGTATCATTATGAGATGGGAGAGAGAGAGAGAGAGAGAGAGAGAGAGAGAGAGAGAGAGAGAGAGAGAGAGAGAGAGAGAGAGAGAGATGGATGGAACAAGGAGCAGAGAAAGAGAGACTGAAGTGTAAGAAGTACAAGAAGAGAGACAGAACATGAATTAAGAGGAGCAGAGAGACAGACAGAGAGAGAAAGAAGGGGTAGACAGAGAAAAAAAAGAAAGGAAAGGGGGCTGAGAGGGGAAAAGAAAGGTGGAGGGGCTGAGAGAGAGAAAAAGAAAGAAAGGAGAAGGGGCTGAGAGAGAGAAAAAGAAAGAAAGGAGAAGGGGCTGAGAGAGAGAAAAAGAAAGAAAGAAGAAAGGGCTGAGAGAGAGAAAAAGAAAGGTGAAGGGGCTGAGAGAGAAAAAAGAAAGAAAGAAGAAGGGGCTGAGAGAGACAAAAAGAAAGAAAGAAGAAGGGGCTGAGAGAGAGAAAAAGAAAGAAAGAAGAAAGGGCTGAGAGAGAGAGAAAAGGAAAGGTGAAGGGGCTGCAAGAGAGAGAAGAAATGGAAAAGGGGCAGAGAGAAAGGAAAAGAAGCAGAAGCAAAGCGAGATAGAAAGAAAAGGGGAGCGAGAGACAGAAAATGAAAGAAAAGGGGAGACAGAGAGCGAGCGAGAGAGATACGTAGCAGGTGGAGAAGAAGAAGAGATGAACAGATAGAGATGCTCTTAGCAGGATTGTTATGTTAGATTAATGTGCTGAATAAATAAAGTGGCCTCATTCCTCTCTCTCTGTCTGACCGATGAGTGTTATCAATCTGTCCCCGCAGCCTAATGAAATAACCTCACTCTCATCATATTTCTGTCTCTCTCTCTTACACACACACACACACACACACACACACACACACACACACACACACACACACACACACACACACACACACACACTCATTCTCTCTCTCTCTCTCTCTCTCTCTCTCTCTCTCTCTCACAAACACACACACACACACTATCTGGTGTGTAAAGTGTGTGGGGGAAGTGTTGAGAGTGAATTTAAGTTTATGAGGGAAATCTATTAGAGGGCAGAAGGGATAGGGTCCATCACAAGTCAAATGATGCATACACACACACACACACACACACGTACATAGAAAATTCACTCCAGGCTTCCGAGATACAAGAAAGCACACACTAATGATCTCCATCCGTTTCATCCTCATAAACAAGAATATCATAATGAGGAAGTGACTTCCCTTAAGAGGAATATCATTTACTGTAAAACTTAAACTTATTTTCAAAATGAGATTAACATCAACAGGATGATGAAGCATAAACCAACAAACTGTTTGAGGAAATAATCTGGAACAGTGTGCAGTTTCTTTATTATAGCACAAAAATAAAAACACCCTAAATGACCATCTTGAACCAGTAGCTGTTTTAGCAGTTGCTCACAGAAAGTACAATTTATTAAAATGTCTCATAAAATCATTTCCAGTAGATGCTTATCGTATCGTTTCCGTCGATACAAGGCTCTTGCTTCGTATCGTCTGCGTATCAAACAATACATTCAACAAGCTGCATAATAAAGCAGTCTATTCATCATAAAATAGCACTTATATTACGTGAGGTGTAATAAATATTTTAACTTAATCATGCTCACACTCTTAGGTTTCTCTGAGTCTCTAATCAGGAGAGGCTGCAAGGATTTTAAAAATAACATGCTTCTCTTAAGCATGCTGTTTTTCACAAGACAAATACTACATTACTATATTATACATATACGATACTACAATACTAAAATCAGTAGCAAGCAGGAGCTGGACTTCGCTTAAATATACACAGATCATCCATAACATTAAAGGTGAAATGAATAACATTGATTATCTCATTATAGTGGCACCTGACAAGGGGTGGAATTATACTAGGCAGCAAGTGGACAGTCAGATCTCGACGTGTTGTTTTGAAAACAGGAAAAACGGGCCAAACTGTGATTGTTAGATGACTGGGTCAGAGCATCTCCAAAATGGCAGGTTTTGTGGATAGTTTCTGATATGCAGTGGTTAGTACCTATCAAAAGTGGTCTAAGGAAGTAAACCAGTGAAGTGGCAACAGGGTCATGGAGGCCCAAGGCTCTATGATGTGCGTGGGGAGCAAAGACTAGCCCACCCAGTCCGATCCAACAGAAGAGCTACCGTAGCACACATTGTTGTAAAAGTTAATGCTGGCTATGATAAACATGTGTCAGAACACACAGTGCATAACAGCCTGCTGTGTATGGGGCTGCGTAGTCACAGACGGGTCAGAGTGTCCATGCTGACCCGTGTCCACCGCTGAAAGCACCTACAATGGAGCAATGGAAGAAGGTGGCTTGGTCTGATGAATCATGTTTCTTTTACATCATGTGGTGAGCTGGGTGCATGTGCATTGCTTATCTGGGGAAGAGTTGGTACCAGGATGCACTATGAGAAGAAGGCAAGCCGACAGGGGCAGTGTGTTGCTCAGGGCAATGTTCTTCTGCGAAACTTTGTGTCCTGGTATTCATGTGGATGTTACTTTGACACATACCACCTACCTAAACATTGTTGCAGGGCAAAAACACCTGTTCATGGCAACAACAGTGGCCTCTTTCAACAGGATAATGCGCCCTGCCACACCGCAAAAATTGTTCAGGAGTGATTTGAGGAATATGACGAAGAGTTCACGGTGTTCACTTGGCCTCCAGATTCCCCAGATCTCAATCCAATCGAGCATCTGAAGAGCCATCTCTGCTCTTCAGGATTGTTTTGAGGACACTGACTGGCACATGTTCAGGCAGGCTGCACCCGACAGCAACTCCACCAACTTGGAGGAATACATGGCATCAGTTACCAGCTACATCAGCAAGTGCATTGATGACGTCAGGGTCTCCAAGACCATCACCACACACTCCAGAGAGCCAACTACAGGACAACACCATCCACCTGTGACAGTAATACCTCCTTTCCAGATGTGCTGAACAACCTCTACACACAGTTTGAGGCACAGAATGACATGATGCGAGGAAGACCTTCGTTGATATGAGGAAAACTCAGAGATGCAGAGGCAATCCACAGAAAGCTGCTGGACAACATTCCTGGCAGAGTGCTCAGAGGATGTGCAGACCAGCTTGCAGATCTTCTCACTGACATCTTCAACATGTCCCCGAGCAGCGCTGTCATACTTCAAAGCCACCTCCATTGCCCCCATGCCGAAGAAGTCTTCAGTGTCCTGCCTCAACGACTACCATCCCGTTGCACTCACAGTGATCATCATGAAGTGCCTCGAGAGGCTCATAATGAGGCACATCAAGACCCTGCTGCTTCCCTCACTGGACCCCCTGAAATTCACATATCGTCCCAACAGCTCAACAGACAATGCCATCACCACCACCCTACATCTGACCCTTACCCACCGGGAAAAAAAGGACACCTACATTTGAATGCTGTTCATAGACTTCAGCTCAGCATTGAACACAATCATTCCTCAGCACCTGATTGGAAAACTGAACCTGCTAGGCTTGAACACCTCCCTCTGCAATTGGATCCTGGACTTCCTGACTGGGAGACCTCAGTCAGTCCGGATCGGGAAAAGCATCTCCAACACTACCACACTGAGTACCTGGGCCTCCCAGGGATGTGTGCTCAGTCCACTGCTGTTCACTCTGCTCAGTCACAACTGTGCAGCAATACAGAGCTCCAATCATATCAAGTTCGGTGATGACACCACTGTGGTGGGTCTCATCAGCAAGAACGACGAATCAGCATAAAGAGTGAAAGTGCAGCAGCTCATGGACTGTTGCAGAGCCAACAAGTTGCCTCTGAATGTGGGAAAACAAAACAGATGGTTGTTGACTACAGAAGAGCACGGTGCAACCACCCTCCGCTGAACATCAATGGCTCCATGGAGATCATCAAGAGTTAACATCAAATTCCTTGATGTTCATCTGGCGGAGAACCTCACTTGGTACCTCAACGCCAGCTCAAAAACCAAGAAAGCCCAGCAGAATCTGTATTTTCTGAAAAGGCTGAAAAAACCCATCTACCACCCCTCATCCTCACAACATACTACAGAGGGTCTATTGAGGGCATCCTGAGCACCGTATCAGATCGCAATAGTGAGGACAGCTGAGAAGATCATCGGGGACTCTCTTCCCTCCATCACAGACTTCTACACCACACGCTGCCACCAGCATTGTGGATGACCGCACATACCCCTCAAACAAAATCTTCACCCTCCTGCCATTTGGCAAAAGGTACCGAAGCATTCGGGCCCGCGCAGCCAGACTGCTTAACAGCTTCTTTCCCCAAGCCATCAGACGCCACAATACTCAGAGACTGGACTGACAAGCACAAACACACAGACACAGACACACATATACACACACACACACACACACACACACACACACACACACACACACACACACACACACACTTATACTGATCTAAACTAAACACCATCCCAATCCCATTGCAAATTTTACTGACTAGTTGAATTTTTTATGTTAATGTACTTGTTTAATTTAAATTTTAAAAAATGATATTTAATTTCTTGTCATCACTATCCTCTTTACCTGGCTGCTACTGCAATAACTGCTATGTCCACATGTGGTATAAGCGTATCTGGTGAATACTATGTCATAGTTTGTTATGGCTATATTCACAGCATTTTTATTATCTTTTTGCACTACCTGTTATATCTGACACTTCCACACTAGAACTGTGTACTGCACTGTGTACTGCACAGTCGGCACTACACTGTCACTTACCCTGCTGTTGTCCTGTTTTAGTAGTTACTGTACTGTCTTGTGGTGTTTGCACACAATTGCATGAGTGCTTTATGTAGAAATACGTGGGTCTTACTTAGTTATGTGTCATCTCATGTGGTTAGTGTGTTGTTTTATGTGGCACCGTGGTCCTGGAGGAACGTCATTTCATTTTACTGTGAACTGTGCCAGCTGAATATGGTTGAAATGACAAAAAAAGCAACTTGACTTGACTTGATCTGTGGGATGTGCTAGACAAACAAGTCCAATCCACAAAGGCCCCACCTTGCAACTTACACGACTTAAAGGATCTGCTGCTAATGTCTTGGTGCCAGATACCACAGCACTCCTTTAGAGGTATTGTGGTCTATACTCAATGAGTCAGAGCTGTTTTTGTGGCGCAAAGGGGACCTACACAATATTAGTCAGGTGGTTTTAATGTTATGGCTGATGAGAGAACGTCTTCAGACAAATCCCCATCTCCATCATTACATTTTATAAAACTGTGAAATTACAATGTAATATTCACTAAGTAGATTGTTTTAAAGGGACAAAACATATCTCAAACTGTTCCTGGCAAATAAACTCTCAGTAATACTATCAGATGACATTTCGAAATTGGCCAGTGAAATATGCTGAGATTAGGATTGATGTCATCAAAAAAGACAGGATAAGGGGTGCCTTTCACCCATCTCTCTTTGCATTGTGTACTAATTTTTAGGCACTGCTTAATATTATAGACAATGATCAGTCGCTAATCACATTACCTACAGGACCGCCTGACTCACACTACATATGAATAAAGTGTGACATTTCTTCATTACTCACCAGCTGACATCATGTCCTCAGTTCTCAGTGTACTCCAGCAGACTCATTGGCACACACCCCATTTCGCCATAATAAAATGAATTACACTGCTGTAATGACAGATATTTTATACTCTGAAAAGTGCAATTTTCATGTGGACCAGTAGCAGAGAGTTGTGCAAACATTGATCTCCAGCAATACTGCATTACTAAATAGGTTTTAGTGACTCCACAATCATTTAAATGCTCCTGTAATTGACACGATATGATTTAAAGCTCATCATCATTAAACATATCAATCACGTTGGGCTTTCAATCACAGCAGATGCCTTGGAGTGGTTTTTATTTGGTCTTAGTGCCTTAGGAATACATTGGACAGCCTGTTTGATTTTGCAGGTTTTGGCCCAGCTTTTAGTTCTAAAATGCTTTGTGTTAGCTTTTAACAGAAAATATTAGGACTTTTAATATTACAATTAACACACCCATTTTGAGTTTTTTGGGTAGGAGCTATTTTGGGGATAGGACTCTTTGAGAATATGGTTCCAACTTGTAATGTTGGTGCATTAATTAAACCAAAACCACTTCCTCGTGGTGGATCTGGAGCCTATCCCATGAACACCAGGCAGAGATACACTGTAAATGGGGCACCAGTCACTTTTTGTACCTTAAGAGTCGCCAGTTCACCTACTAGGATGAGAAGGAAACTGGAGAACCCAGAGGAAACGCAAATGGACAGTAACCTAGCAGATAAATAAATACAAGGACTGGTGGCATCTTTGTCTCAACATCCACTATCAATTGAAACACCTACACCTTGGAGGGTTGTCATAAACGAGAGACAAATTAAAGCACCAGAAGATCACCCCTTGTGCTTGGGATCACCATAATGTCCCATATTGTGACTTTTTTAGAAGCAGTATTCACCTGTGTGTTCGACATTGGAAGCAGGTTGCATATACAGTATTATTGCATATGACCAGATGGTCTTTAATGTTCTGGTGCTGCTTTGCCGCTGGTGGTCCTGAGAGCCTTATGAAGATCAATGGCATTAATGAATTTATGAATCTCAAAAGCACTGGGATATTTTGGCCACAAAATATGTTCTTGCTGCCAAGCCCTGTCTTGGCTGGAAATGTATCTTTCAGCATGACAATAATCCAAAACAACTAAATATGATTGCCTAAAAGAAGGAAATGTCAGTGTTCTGACATGAGCAATATTGAGAGTCAGCGCTGCTGAGGTTTGTATATAATCACACACCTATAAACATCGAAGATATGGAAATGTTCTGGATGGTGAAATGGTCCAAAAATCCATCTTTACCACCAACCTGAAGTATTAAAGGAAACGACAAACTGCTTCATGCATGAAAATGGAGTTTCTGCCAATAACCAGAGGGATGATACACTGCCAATAACTGTCTTTCCTTCTGTGCTTAATGAACTTGATATTTGTTGTTCTTTATATTTAGGAATGGGCAGAAATCGTCCCGTGGTCAGCTGCATATGCTGATACAGATGGGTAACTAGTTGAAAGGGAAAACAGTATATAGTGTCTTAGGAAAGTGTTGGGCTGTAACAACCCACTAAAACAGTTTCACTGCACGTTGGCATGAATTCTACATGTTTCTGGAATTGTTCTGGTGGATGAACACTGTTCTTCCAAAAGATATTCCTTTGGTTGGTGTTTTGATGTTGATGGTGTCTAATCCATCACTCCAAAAAACCTGCCATAGGTGAACAGGGTTGAGATCTGGTGACTGCCAAGGCCATAACATAAGATTCATATAATTCTCATCAAATCATTCAGCCCTTGTGCCCTGTGGATGGGGGCAGAGTCATCCTTGAAGAGACCACTCACATCAGGATAGAAATGTTTCATCATAGGATAAAGGTGATCAATCAGAAGAACTTTCTAGGGATTTGCAGTGATTCTGGGCATATCTGGGGATGGGGCTCTTAATAATGAGTCTTTATTGGTCACATATACGGTAGAGCACAATGAAATTGTTTTCTTCACATACCCCTACCTGTCAGGAAGCTGGGGTCAGAGCGCAGGGTCAGCCATGATAGGGCACCCCTGGAGCAGAGAGAGTTAAGGGCCCAACAGTGGCAGCTTGGCAGCACTGGGGTTTGAACCCCCAACCTTCTGATCAGAACCCCAGCGCCTTAACCGCCAAGCCACCACTACCCCCGTTAATGGTTTGCTTTCACATTGAAGAATTCCTTCTGAACTGTGGATCAATTGCGCAATTCCATACATCACTTGTGCGCATGCATTTTTTAAAATGGTAGGCACAGGGTTCATCCGTTTGCAGTTAATTTGATTGTTGTAGTTCCAACACTCAGATAGTCAAGACCAGTGCTTTTTTGATGCATGGCATGTCATCACGCAGGAATACCTGCAAATAAGGAGCCATTCCTGTATAAAAAATGTTTTATCCATGTAGGTCAGCATGAGACGTGTTTGCTCTCACGTTGCACCCGCTTGAACCACAAAGGTGAGCTAATTACAGAGCTCCAGTGCGACGAAAGTATATATCAATAGCCATAATAACCCTTTATCCCTTATCACAACAGTAGAAGCAGGTAGTAATGTGAAAAGTTAAACCAATCAAGCTACTCAGGAAACAGCATCGAGTGTGAATAGCTTCCACACATGATGTTCAGTTGAAGTGATGTCCAGACAACCACTTTAAAGAGGACCAGGGATTTGTTTGTTGGGCTGCTTTTGGCCTCAGAAACCGTGTTCACACTTCACCAAACATTCCGAATTCTGGGCTCAACTGCCCCCAGTCTGAAACACAAGCGCTAATATGAAAAAGGACCTAAATGCCCTCACAGAATAACAGAGCCACTGCTTTTTGTTCTTTCATTAATACCTTTGTTTAAATGGAAATTCATTATTGTCACATGCGTTTACATAATGCCTGCGGAAGAATATCTGTAAATGTCAGTAAAACATGTCTATCCTTTTGCATAAATAAATGTCTGTCAGCAACTATGCCTTTAAGTAAAACCATAAATATATATGCTATATATATTTATATTCCTGAAGTGTGTCTGCAAATCATTGTTTCTGCGAATACTTTTATATGGCACCTTGCTGTTCTCCCTGCCTCTGTTTTTCTCCCCTAAAGTATTGGCAGTGGAGTAGTAATGACTCATCTGTATGAAGCTGTCTGGGCTGCTCTAGCAGCAGCAGTTTACCCAAGTTGTCTATTACAAAAGACAGAACAGGGAGGAAAAAACTTCTCGCAGGTCCACAGCTCAGCTCTCCCTGCCTCTCTTTGTAGTAAAGAAGACTCCTTCTGCAGCAAGTTTTTGTTCAGAGCCCAGGAATGGGCACACTCTGCTGAGCTTCACCCAGCCAAGTCTGAATCTAGCATAAAGCAAATGGTTTGGAATAAAAGTGTTTTGTTCTACATTGGAACTGTCTAACCCTTGTTCATGGGAACCAATAACCCTGCAGAGTCAAGCTTCAACACACCTGGCTCTGATATTCAAATGCTACTGAAGGCCTTCTGGCGTGTCAGAGTTTGTTCAGCGTGAAATGTGTTTTTTTTTCGGGGGTATCCAGCAATGAATAAGAAAAAATGACAAAACAGTGCAATCTGGCTTTTTCTTACTGGATTTAAAATCTAGTGGCTTATGGTGGATTTCTGCACATGCAAATCCTTTTGACCGCTCAACTCGGATTTTGTCCAGCTTGGACTGACCAGCTGTCAAAACACAGGTCGAGCTGGTCAAGCTGGTACCCATCAGTGCTGCTAGAAAGGAAACAGTTTCTGAACTACAGTGCCATTATTAATGCTACAGCATAGACAAGATATTTTTTACACAATATTAAACAGGAAATTAGAAAGTCTCAAACATTTATTGATCAGCTGGGAAAGGAAGTCTACAAGTTTGACCAGCTTGGCCTGTGTTTTGGAAGTTGGTACCTGTTTAGACCAAGCTGAATTTTTCTTGACATCAGAAAATGGTGACAAATATAAATGACAAGGACCAAACCCAATGCAAACTTTGGGGGGAAAAGTGGGCTTGTTTGATAGTTGTTGTTTAAAAGCTCTTTAGTTTTTATTGCTATTGTCTGAAAAAAAAAAAAAAAAAAAAAAAACCTTGTACCTGATTTATAAGGTTATCCACAACCAAATCTCCATGCTGTTAGCTGGTTCTTAGCTTAACTTTTGTTTCCATCATTACTACAACAACCAAAGTTGTGCAAGCAAAGTGCTTTCGAAGTAAGCATTTTAGCTAATGTGGTGGCTAATGCCAAATACACACTGCACCATTTTAGTCCCAATGTTGTTAATCTGCAACAAATCAGTGCATACCACCGTACCAACCACCTGTGTAGCATCTTTCTGCCTGTGAGCTGTCACGGATGCGCCGATATTTTCAAGCGTGTTTGATATCCTCAAAAATGGATCGTGTGATGTGAGTCAAAGCAAGTAAAGCAATTAACAACAGCTATGAGAGTCAACAGAACAACAGAATTCTATTCTGTCATCCATCTATTCATGTGTAACGGTGAGGACACAATTTATACACAATAGTAATGTTTCTATAAGAAATGATTAATGGTTGTGAGAAAAAAAAAAACATGATATGATTCTAGGCAATCGTAGGCAATGCGCAAAATAAACATATATGCATTTGCACTATACCTCCAGTTCTCTTTTCTGCCCATGTCTCCTTGACTAATCTTTCCGCCATATTTCCTCTTATTTCTTTATTTCTTTTTTTTCTTGTTTCTGTACAAAATTGTGTAGAAACAGCCACCACACTTAGTGGTTATCACATTTGCCTCGCACCTCCAGAGTTGGGGGTTCAATTTCACCCTGCATATGTAGAGTTTGAATGGTCTCCGGATGCTTTGGGGGTTTCCTCTGGGTACTCCAAGTACTCTGGGTACTCTGGGTTTCCCCCAGTCCAAAAACATGTGTTGTAGGCTGATTGGTAGTGTTGGGTCTGAGTCCACCTTTGGCGGGTTCGAGTTGAGACCAAGTCAGAGTACGAGTCTGAGTCAAAAAGGGGCCGAGTTGGACTCAAGTCCGAGTCCTTAATGGTCAAGTCCGAGTCCAGAAAGTAATTAAATTGAAAAAAAAATGTTTTAATTGCAATTGTAAACTCAACACTGAGCTGTTAATTAATATTTTAACCTTCACAAACCAATGGCAACATAAATGTAACAAAAAATACCACTATTACATCTTGCCATTGCCATATAATCAGCACCTCAGCTAGTTTCCTACCAAAAAATGGTTTCAAAGAAAAAAAAGTGATACAGAGGTATATGTAGAACATTTATTATATTACAAGTGTATGAAAATACAAATTAATCTGTATTGTTTTTTGTATCACACTATAGTGTGTCCTCCAGTTCGAGTTGACGTTTCAATTATTTGATGCCTCTCCCCCACAGTTATATAGTCTGAGAGAGAGAGTACAGAGTAGAGTTACATTCAGCAGCATGTCATAACGACAAGCTTCATGCTTTATTACTGCTTTTAATCTGTCTATAAATGTCTAACTCATTTCTGAACGCAGCTCTGTTCTTGTAACTTTTTTTTCCATTTTAATTCCTAAAATAAATGTTAAAAATCCCTATCAACAGAGTTTATAATATTTACTACATTAAGAAGTACATTTCATATTTTACGTCAAAAATTCAAGACCGGAATCACCAAATGCTAATGTTTAGAGGTAGGTGATATGACTACAGTCTTATTTCACAATAACGATCCTTTTTTTAGGTAGGTCTATCGGTAGTGTTCAAGTAAGAAAGACTGTGGAAACTGAATAAAGCAATAGAATGTGAAATAAAATAGACTCCACTAAATGACAGTGATTCTTACTAAACTTACTGAAGTTATTCAGTCAAATGAGTGAGTGAGTGACTTTCTCATTGTCGTTTGTTGTTTGATGAACATTAATGACACAGACAGCAGCAGGTTTATTAGACTGCTGTCACTTTAAGACCTAATGCACAGATCCGATATACTGTATTGACACACCTCCGATTTTTTCCCCGAACTGTTTACATTCACTGAAGACATAACTGACTGTGTTTGCATGAATACTCAGCCACGCCTGCATTTTGACATGACGTGTGTGTATTTATTTGACCGTCAAATCGTAATAAGCCTCTAAAGAGAACAGCTCTAAACATGGGGCAGCTTTCTATGCGCACAGAAAGCCCCTGGTCAGGCAAGGAGACATTCATTTATTTCTTGTTATCTTAATTTTATGTTGTTATTTATTTTTTATCTTTCTTTTCATGTTACACATGACACGGACTCGACTGTACTCTGAAAAATTGAAAAGTCCAAAATGTCCAAGTCCGTGTCAAATCTGTGTACAAATTTACCCGAGTGCGTGACAAGTCCGTGTTCATAATTGTACCCCAACTCTACTGATTGGCGTATCCAAATTGTCCTAAGAGCGTGAATGGGTGTGTGAATGTGTGTGCCACTGTGCGCTGCGATGGGGTGGCACCTCATCCAGGGTGTTCCCCTCCTTGTGCCCCTAGTCCCCTGGGGTAGGCTCCAGGCTCCTTGCGACCATGTGTAAGATAAGTGCTACAGAAAATGAATGGATGGACAGCCACCACATCCAGTTGCTCTTGACAAAGTCACACGATAGAGTGCTCTCAAATTAATTTTTTATTAGAAAGCCGGATTTAGGCATGATGAGATGTGCTTCATCTGGTATCTCTCCCAGTGAAGGATCATACAGTGTACACACAGCTACATTCACAAAAAAACAGAACACCTAATCACCATGTTGACAATTAACTACATTTTGCTTGTATGCATGCCTGCATTGTTACTCCAACAACCACTGTGAACAATCACGCATACACAACTACAGTTCAAAGAACTTAAACTTTTAGTTAGACACTAAGAAATAAATCTGATTTTCCCTACTCAGTGAACAAAGACTTAGATTAGGAATGATTAAGACTTTACAGGGCTGTAGAGCTCCAGGATGGGAGCTGAGCAGTCATGTTCTTGACTTGCACAGATTTGGGCTTGAGATAAGATAGGTTATTTAGGTATGCTAACTAACCTATCTTCACTCATAATCCAGCTATTTGTCTAGAACTGGATCAGGTGTGTTTGGAGCAGGGAAAGGCCAGTGGGTTCTCAGGACTGGAGTTGAGACATTTTTATCTGGAACACACTGGCTCTGCTCAAATATGCAGGTCCTGGACGTCATCGAGATGAGCCTGGAAGAGACTCCTGTACCTAGAGAGTGTGCTGTGTTAGGACAGCAGTAATTAGTTTTCAAATAGTGTCCAGGGTTTAACTTTAACTTTTTAATACTAGGGAAATTCCAGGAAGTAAACTTCAGTGCACTTCAGGAAAGGGCTAAATTTATAGGCTGGGAAAAATTCTGGAGTGGTGTGCAAAGTTTCATGAGATACAGAATGTTTCAGACATTGCTACAGTTTCTCACTGCAGCTTTCAAAGTACTTTGAGATGAAACAAGCTGATATTCAGGAATTGTCCAACTGTAGCATTTTAGCTAATGCATTGGCTAAGACTACTGGCGCTGGCTCAGTTGTGGAAAGCTTATTAAAATGGCAGTAAAACACAAATCAAAAGCAGAGCAGCATTAGACAATTGAGCACCATTAGTCAGCTTTTCAGAGAGAACACAAACAACCACAAAGCTGGATTCCTGGTGTTGGCAGGTGTAAGTTACGATAATAGTAGTCAGGTATTCGTACAATAATTTTGTCTATGTTTGATGTATATTCAATAGTCAAATAAAATGATTGTCTAACATTGTCAGGGGGAAAAAACTGTGCTGAGTAGCACCCTAGTGGTAAGCAGTTGTAATCCAGTTTAGCATTTATTTCTGATCAGTGATGTGGAATAGACAGAAAATTTCTTAATTGTTATAATTATTAGTCATGAACAAATTGTTCTATTGAATCAATTCATTCAAATGATTCAGGCGAATCGGTTCAGACCATATGGATTGAACTTCCTATGGCATCTTTGTGTTCTTAATTAGTTTTACTGCTGTAAGAATTCTAATACAATTCTAACAACTGATACACGTGATAAGCTGAAGGTCATTTTAATCAGCCATCTTCATATAATGGACCCCAAACCCACCAACTAAACGTACCAATTGCAAGATTGTTTGCAACAGTTGCTTGTGAACACGTCATGCCTTTAAACTCACTCACTAACCAGTGTGAACAGTTTAGTGAATTGGTCAATGTTCAACTCTAAATCACTGAGCCTGTAAACCACTGCAATGCTGGCCTAGTAGGGGAGGTTGTGTATAGAAGTGCTAGACTAACAGGATATAGCAGCTTACCATACCTACCAGCGTATACAGTATATCACTCCCTCCAGGATTTTGCGATCGAAGAAATTAAGTAGACTCTGCAATATTCTTAGGAGCTTGCATTTTTTTCATAGTTACCGTAGATTTGAGCCAAGACACATCATGTGATGTAATCACAACATGCCATGTGTGTCAACACAATGCGTATTCAGCCAAATCGATGATCGATTCGTACATGAGTACAGTTAAAAGGTTTCATTTTCCAACAAACATCACTACGAAAAACAAAACAATTTTGTGCAATCGCTATTTCGCCAATCGAAGTAGTTTCCCACAAAAAGACACAAAAAATTTGACAAATTGCAACACAGTTTTTTAAAACAGCCGCAGCAAAATCAAGCACTTTCGGCCGCAACAATCACACACACACACACACACACACAAACACACAAAAAAAAACCTCTGCAAAATCGCGTACGGACTGATGATGGGCATCAGAGTGAAAACGTTTAAGAGATATCACGCCCAATGTGTACGTGTGACTCTGAGTCGGCATGAGCTTGTTTTTCTCTGAGACAGAGAAAAAGAAAAAGCAAACAGGAAAGAGTGAGAGAAGGAAAGTGGTGTGATATGAGCAATGGTGGCCCTGCAGAGAAATTCACACGATCAATGGGCATGTTCACATAAAGTCAGGCACAGTCCTACAGTGAAAGATCTGTAATTACTTATAAAAAAATAAAAATAAAAATAAAAAAACGAGATACAGATCGCTTTCCAATACACTGATCGTCTTCCTTCTTCCACCGGGCTTTGACTATTGATTGCTCAGATTATTAGCTCGACATTTTTGGAAAAACATTGGCTTTATTTTCTCAGGCTGTCTGACCCTCAATCATATATTACATTTACTGCAGTATTAGTGAGCTGTGAGTAATGTACTGTGTGTGTGCATATGTGTGTGTGTGTGTGTGTGTTTAAATGGGGGTGCTGCTGTATCGCCAGGGGGTGTGAGTGAGAACAGGCCGCAGTAATTGAATCCCTTTCCCTGTCTATGTCTCAAATCTAGTCATTATACAAGCGCCTCTTTCTCTCTCCTGGACACACGCGTACAGAAATAAAGTAAAAGAGTGAGGAAGACAGATTCCGCCTAATTAAATTTTTACCACACACCAGTTGGTTTGGTTTCTTTTTTTCCCTCTTCAAACATTATTTTCCCTGGAGATGATAAAATAAGCATTAAATGCGGCTAAAGCTGGCAAAATCGCTGCTCTTTTCTGAGGGCCGTTTTGGGCTCGCTTGCAGAAGGAAATAAACACGGCAGGAGGGAAAAACAGATGAAGAGACAGACACAGCGGAGCGGAAGGTGCAGTGCGACATTTTTGATACTGAAAATTAAAAAAAAAGAAAGAGCGAAAAGATAAAGTACCATGTTGAGACGGAAACACACTTCGGTCTGAACTGGCACAGTTTTAAACCAACTTCTGTAAAGTTAGCATTTTTGGCTACCAAAGTAGTAGCAGTTTTGGCCACTCTTTTCAGTAGCCAAGGTATGCTTAAAAGAGTCCGTATAGGAGTTTGCTGAGTTTTTCTTGTGATGTTGCGTTTTTTTCTTCTCATCGATGAGGAGTTTATGAATCGAAGAGGGCTTTGGCTGAATGTGTGTTGTGATGACGTCACATGATGCGTCTTGGCCCAAATCTGCGGGAAATCTGCGCTAATTTCGAAAAATTGTAAGCTCCTCTGAATATTGAGGAGTTTCCTTGATTTTGCGTTTGCAAAATCGCAAAATCCTGGAGAGACTGCATCATGCTATGCATCTGGCTCTGTCTTTCTTTCTCTCTCTCTAGCTCTCTTTCATCTTTCCTATAACCTTTAACTTTACTGGCTTTTCCACATATTTTATTCACTCATAACTTCCATTGCATGTTCTATACAAGGGAACAACACCTTGAGAAATGAGAGTCTATTAGCTCCCACTTAGGCACACACACACACACACACACATACACACACCATTTAACCTCGTCCATCGGATGCAGTTTATCAATAACCATCCAGCTTGTCTGACAGCTCATCACACGGTCGTCTGTCAACCTGCTACTGCCCCTGATCACCCTCGCTGTGACTCACACACACACACACACACATGCACACACACACACACACACAAAGACTCACAAAGGGAGAGAGAGGCAGGTTGGGAACTCTTTCAAACCAAAGGTCAGCCTTGCCATTATTCTTGTTGCGGTGTCATTATCTGTCATTGTCACAATATTACTAATTCCTGTTCAGACTGAGTGTGTCTGCTCAGTTTGCCCTACACATTTTAAATGTGCTAAATACAGATGTGATGGTGGAAAGGAAATGGGAAAGAATCAGACCGAGCAAACAGTGTGACAACCAGATGGGAAAGAAAGTGAATGAGGAAAGCAGGAGAGAATAAAGCAATAAAAGATTAATATTGTTGCCACTTTATCAGCTATATCTCCCAGAAAGGTCATTTTGGAGTTATAAAATGGGCCCTTTTCATCAAAACCCAGAAGGAAGTAGATGCAGGGGGTAAAAAAAAAAGTTTCTGGTGAGCCTTACAGCTGATTTACCACAGAAACCTTCTCTAACAATGGAAAGATTGTTTGCTTTATCTTTGTCAGTGCTGCTGAGACTTTGAAGATGCGTCCAGAATTTTTGGAGAACTGATAGATAGATAGATAGATAGATAGATAGATAGATAGATAGATAGATAGATAGATAGATTCTTCATGGAAGAATTCATTCACAGCTCTCAGGGTAAGGCAACATTAATGGACACTGATGATGAGTAGCTAGATAACTTGTGAACTGATTTTTTCCATGTCCATCCATCCATCCATTTTCCATTCCATTTATCCTACACAAGGTTGCAGGGAGCCTATCCCAGGGAACTTGTAGCACAAAGTAGGGATACCCTGGAGAAGGTGCAACTGCCAACTGATCACAGGGCACAATCGCACACACATTCACACACTACAGACAATTTGGAAATGTCAGTCAGCCTACATTGCATGTCTTTGGACTGGGGGAGGAAACCAGTACCCAGATGAAACCCCTGAAGCATGGGGAGAAAATGCAAACTCGGTCCACATACAAACCCCCAACCCCAGAGGTGGGAGTCAAATGTGCTAACAACTAAGCCACCATGCCCCCATATTGTCCATGTATTATTGTCCATTTGTCAACCCCCATCCATCAGTGGAAATAAGACTACAATAAGACTAGTGATAACACTGACATGGTGGTGTGTGAGGTGCTGGTATGAATGAATCAGGGGTGGGTTTTTTTTTTTTTTTTTTTTTTTACACATTAGCACCACTGGTGAGTTCAGGATCAATCCACCAATCCAAAATCTCCAGCAAAAAGTGGTGCTGTGAGAAGAAACTGGCACTGATAAATTCTTGGACAATAATGCAATCCTGAAAGACAATGCTTAATAGATTTAAGTTTCTCAACAAGTGGATTCCAGCTGTCATGGACTTCAACAAGAACCCTCCAAGGTTGGTATCATTAATAAAGTGGTTAGTAAGTTTACCCAGCGGTTGAAATATATAAGAGTGGTCCACTAACGAGGAGTTTGCATGTTCTCCCCATGCTGCGGGGGTTTCCTCTGGGTGCTCCGGTTTCCTCCTCCTGTCCAAGGACATGCATGGTAGGCTGCTTGGCGTGTCTAAAGTGTCCATAATGTATGAATGCGTGTGTGAGTGTGTATGTGATTGTGGCCTGCGATGGACTGGCACCCTGTCCAGGGTGTACCCCGCCTTGTGCCCGATGCTTCCTGGGATAGGCTCCAGGTTCCCTGAGACCCTGAAAAGGAGTAAGCGGTTGAAGATGGATGGATGGATGGATGGTCCACTAACAAAAATAGATTTGGTGAGAAATGGTCCCTTGGACAGGGTAGAGGGGGGACAATCCTTACGTAGCAACAGAGGTACGGTTGTGTGTTTTCAATTGAACCTAAATAAAGTGGTGTCCCCTGTCTTGTGCCCCGAGTCCCCTGGGATAGGCTCCAGGCTCCCCTGTAACCCTATGTAGGATAAGCGATACAGAAGATGGATGGATTGTATAGATAAAGTGCTCCTAAAAGAAACAGATACAAATTGGAGGCGCACTATTATTATTTTTTTTTCTTTTGCCGAATTTGTCCACTGGTTGACAATTGACACGGAGTTCCAGACACAAAGCTTGAGCAGTGGATTTCTCCCAGCCTTGATCTTCCATATATGATGTGAGAGAAGTGGTGGCGAAGTGCATAAGCCTTTGAGCTGCAGATCAAATCTCAGCATTGCCAAGCTGCCATGGATTTTGTCCTTGAGCAAGACCCTTAACCTTCAACTTCTCGGTTGTATCCTGCCTCAATTGTAAGTCGCATTGGCTAAAAGCCTCAGCCAAATGCACAAATGCAAATGCGTGTCTGCTGGCTGTGGACCGAGTGCAGCATCATGTCTGTTGCTTTCGTCAAAGCCAGGGATAGTTTGTTCTGCTGTACTTCTCTAACTCTGTTCTGTCTGATGCCGCTGTTCCAATTGTTCTCGGAGCAGCCTGACCTTCTGTGTCACGATGTGCTTGTGCTCACGTTGTATGGCACTTGTGCAAATCCAATTTCAGTTTAAAATTTATTTTTTGAAAACATCGCTCTATCACTAGCCCATACCGACCACTCAATGTGCACAGGGCAGGATATCTTTGATAGGGTATTAAAAAAAATAAAGATATTTTAAGAACATTAAATCAGGTACATGTTCATCATTCTTCACTGTAAATTCAGAGGGCATGGGGTACAGCATGTAGTGGAAGCCTTGCAGCTCTTGAGCTTGATCCTGAGCTTGGTACAGAGTTCTTGTACATTCTGTCTGTAATGGTTTTCTCTGGGTTCTCTAGTTGCCTCCCAATTTCCCAAAACACAATGGTATGTGGATTGCCACTAGTTATGTAATTCCCCGCCATGAACTGACGTCTCAAATGGTGTTTTCATTCCTTGCACCCATTGTTCCTGGGATAGGCACTGGATCCACCACAACACTGACCAGGGCAAAGCGGTTACTAAAGATGAATGATGATGGTGTCCATGATTGATGTGATTGTCTATGAAGAGTTTAGAGGAGTCTGGACTAGATTAGAGTTTTCTGAGTTTCAGAAGGAATTTAGGCATTGAAATGAAATGATTGAGGAAAATGGAGAACCGTTTGAGCTGGGACTTGTTGAGAGAAAGAGCACTAGAAAGAGACAGAGAGAAAGAAATATTTAAGAGATAAACAAACTGAGACATTAAGTAAAGAGAAAGGCATGAGGTGTGCTTGAGGTTGGTGGTAAGGTCTAAACGAGGTAAAATCGTTCCTTATCTTGTTTGAGGTAGAAATAAGGGACAGATGCAAAATAAAATGAGTTTGGCTGCATTTGAAGAAGGTGAGAATTCAAACGGAGAGAAAGTCTGTAAGGAGGGTGAGATTTGATGTAGCAAACCCCATGAAGCAGGAGCCTGCTGGACATACAGAGACAAAACGAGGAGAGATAAAACAGAGTGATGTCCTTGAGTGAGAGGCCTTTATGAATTATTCACCAGAATTTGCTGTACGTCAGCTGGTATCGACTTCTTAATCCCCTATAACCCCGCACTATGCTCTCACAACTCAAACGCATTTGGAAAGTGTGTAGTGTTATGCCAGTGTAGTATTGTGTGTGTACGAGAGCGAGTGGATGATTGTTAGTGTATGTTAATGTGCCGTGACAGAGAGCTGAGAGTTCTGAGAGTGAGTGAATGATGTACTGTATGCGAGCACTAAAGTTGTGCAAGACCACTGACGTTTCAGATCAGGAGATGAGAAAGAGTCAGATGGAAGTAAAAAGAGAAAGTTATAGAGTATATAAGATCAGACAGACATGCACAGACAGATTGATGGGGCATATGAGGCCATGTGAGATATGGGATATGTAAGACATTTTATTCCAGCCTGTCTGATTGACACTCTGTTTTCTTCTGAAAGTGCTTCAGAGCGGTTTGTGTCTCCCACCGGCTCCTCCGAGAGCAGGTATGAGAGGAGAGCAGTGTTTCTCCAGTCACTCCACTAAATCATTTCCTTGTGCATGTCCTCCATCGCTGACTGAGAAAAACCCTGATGAAACTTGGCCTCCGCTCTGTTATTACCGTTAGCTGCGACGCAAGTCTAGGCAGCATGTTCGTCTTCGGAAGACATTTTTATTTTCAGTTTGGAAAATAGTCTACGTGAACCAAAAGCCCCCGTCCAAGCTGCATACTCCTCCATCATTTTCAGCAGATGGGTTAAGTCATTGTAAAGTAATAAATACAGCATGTCAGTATTATTTATATGACAAATACAATTGTATATGTTGTATATGATTCTAATTCTGACAATTGTGTAATAACTTGTGGAAATAAATATTCAATAATTTAAACATTATGAAGGCTACGTTTACTCTCTTACCCCCCCCCCCCCCCCCAGTTCAGTTCATATAATAATAATAATAATAATAATAATAATAATAATAATAATAATAATAATAATAAGTAGAAGAAGAAGAATTTGTATTCATGCATCATACACCAGATCAAATATTTCCAACGTCACCACAAGACAACTTTAGGCACAAAATAAGTCAGACTTTGCAGTGACAGGCAAAAGCTGACAGCCACTCAAGGCAGAGAGAGAGTGTGAGAGAGTATGCAGCCTTGAAATCTTTCTGAATGTGTAGTGACTGTTTATTCTCTCAGTGATTCTAATCACAGGTTTATACTACTGCACTCATTCTAATATGTTATTGGGTCTATAGCGAACAGTATATTCATGGACACAGGAGACATCTATTCATCATATATGGTATGAGTTGGTATGGTGAATATGTTTTCTACCAAGGGAGAGTCTTCAGGACAGAGGGCTTTACTAATAATAATAAGAAGAGGAAGAAGAAGAAGAGGCAGAAGAAGAAGTATTCATGAATCATACACCAGCTCAAATGTGTCCAGCATCATCACAACCCAACCTTAGGCACAAAATCAGTCAGACTTTGGAGTGACAGGCAAAAGCTGACAGCCACTCAGGGCAGAAAGAGAGTTAAAGAGAACGTGTGCAGCCTTGAATTCTTGTATACCTGAATGTGTACTGATTATGTATTCCATTAGTGATTCAAAGCACAGATTTATATTAATGCACTTATTCTAATATGTTATTGGTTCTATAGCAACAATATATTCACAGGCACAGGAGATGTCCATTTATCATTTATGGTAGGAGTCTTGTGTGTTGGAACAGTCAATATGTTTTCTGCCAAGAGAAAGTCTTCAGAACAATGGGCTTTTCTCACCAGTTTCTCCAGTACCAAGCTGCGCTTTTGTATTATTAAGTTCGAGAGAGCTAAAAAGAAAACAACTGCTTACAGTATGCTATGACATAAGGAACTAACTTGTCTGACCTTCACTGACATGTCACAACAACAAAAAATGGATAAAATTTTATCATGTTCTTCTTTAATAGCTTAAAGAAAAACATGTAATAAATAATAATAATAGTAATAATAATAATAAACTTATAATTGCTGACAAACTGCTGTAACACATGACCCCAATTGTTTTATTCTTTACTTTATTAACATTCTATATTGTATCTTTAATAACTCTCTGCTATATTATAGGCACAGTCCTGAAAAGGCTGAATTAGTCCGTTTTCTTCTTATTTCTCTTACTGATGTTATTGTTTTGCTACTATTCTTTCTTCAGAACTCTTCCACCTTTCATTTAGCGAACCCTGTGCAGCATCTGTCAGACAATAGCTCCTGTGGCTCGCTTCTGTCATCATCATTAAACGAGGTGTTATATCATAATTAATATTTCTCAAGTGCTAGCCTTAAAGTAGTTAATGCCTTTGTGAACATAGTTTTAGTGTAACTAGTTACTTTTTTCCTCTCCTTGTTTTTCTCTGTGCCTTAATTACCTTCAGCTGAATGGGTTCAGGAGCTCAGTTAAGTAGCTTTTTGGCTTGGCTTCCCCAACACTGATCACTTCTTATCAGTCATCACCCTTCGCTTGCAGGAAGAAGCATTCTGTAATTAGTTTGAAGTTGGGCTGTGTAAGATGATACCAGATGTATTAGGGTAACTGCAAAGAAGAGATACCAAATAACTCCAAGCACATTTGAGACTTGTTTAGCTAAACAGGAAATTTAACACTACTTTCATGTTAACTGAAAACGACCAAGAAATATTTTGCATCTGATGCTTGGAGCTACCATTTAAGCAGACTTTGTGCAGACTGGATGACTAAATCATCACACACTCATTTCAAAGTGCATTGTCACTCTCAGTGGAATACCATTTGTACATAAACAAATCAAATTGGACCTACATTTCCAATCAAAAGTTTTAAACAATTTAAGGTTTCATAATCTTTCGCTATAATTTTAATCACTACTATAAAATATGAAGTACAGAATGTAAATTAAATGAGGGAAAACAATTAAACACGTTCCACCAAAGACCTAAATCTTTGTATTTAAGGATTTATTAGCCGGCCGTCATAATTGGGCTCTAAATAAGTGTCATATTACAGGTAGGTGTACTTGGAGGGAAAAGTAATTTAGCTCAAATATATTCATTCATCTCCAGTGTCCGCGTTATCTGTTTTAAATGCATACATGTATAAACACAATTATACATTTATTTACAGCTAAAGCGATTTAGTATAGCCAACAGACCTGGGGTTGTATGAACAGTTAGATCTGAAATGTGTCATGAAATGAAATGGAAAAAAAAAAAAGAGAAAGAAATATGTTTCATCAAAGTGAAATGAATGAGGAAAAAAAAAGAAAAAAAAACAGTGTCAGAAACAATATAAATAAGACTCTCTGAGATGGTCTGACGTGAGTGTGTGTTGATTTAGACATGTAGTTTGTATGATGCTAAACTGGAGGTTGTAAACATTGCTAAACACCACTGACCTGAAAGATGCAAATTTCAGGGGATATTCAGAATAATTACATAAATGTATACAATTTAATTTTCAGTTCATTTGTAATCCAACAGTTTGCTCTTCACACTTGATTGCAGTTTTTGTTCTGATCGACACAGCTGGCTGCATGTGATACAGATGATATGAAATTAACTGATGCCCAAAACTATGCAACAAAACTCTGTTTGGATGTGTTGTTAAGAAGTCAACAGCACTGCCTGAGCCTAATCTTGAGAAATCCCACATTTGGCTGAAGGAGACAGGGCTGTTTTGGCATTCTCTCTCTCTCTCACAGCCTCAAGAGAACAACCCCCCCTCCCATCTTCCTGGCCCTGAGCTTAACGGCCTGTTCCCATCTCTCCGCAGTATGTATTCAGCCCCTTACCCTGCGCAAACGAGTGTAGGGTTGCATCCCGGCACCTGTCGTGGGATAAAAACATGTGGCGTGAGGCTGCTTTCAGCACCAGGCAAGAAGTCAAGGACTCCTTAACTGGAGAGAGACTTCTCACGCTTGGCACCATAGAGAGGGATAGACAAGGAGATGGAGAGAGCAACAAACGAATGGAACCTTGACAGAGGTGACCCCTCTGAGGAGAAAAAAGGGAACGAGGGTGGCGAGAAAGACAGCGCAATAGATAGGATGTCATACTGAATTAATGCTAAAAGAAGGTGAGAGCCGATAGAGAGGGGAAGAGCACAAACAAATGTGATGGATGGAAAAGAAAGGCCGATAAAAAGGCCGATATCCACATGATAGCGATAGAGGGTGGGTTGGTAGAGAAGAAAAAGATGAAATTAAACAGAGTGGGGAAAAACAGAGAAGGAGAAATGAATTTAGTGCCCCAGGCATGAGCATGAGTAAGTGCGAGAGAGGTAGATCGAGCGAGATATAGCGAGAGATAGAGAGAGGGAGGAGGAGGAGGAGTGACCAGGCTAGCGTGACCGTACGGCAGGTGTATTAAACATGCTGATGCCTTTAAAACAGACAACAGACCATAAATTACTGCAGCTTCTGTTATTAGTGCGGCACAGGAGCACTGGAGTATAGAGACACTTCAGTTACCAGCCCACTCTCATACTAATGCAAGGAGAGTGAAAGAGAGAAGGAGGGAGAGATAAGGTGAGTGTGTGTAGATATAGATACAGGAGAAAGAGAGAGAGAGAGAGAGCAGTAAAATGAGTGGTAAAACAAGTAATTAAAGTACCAAATGGAAAGAATGGTTGAAATCATAGAGACAAAATAGATGTAATGAAATGACTTGATGGATAGAGTGGAGAAAAAGCAAGAGAGAGAGAGTGAGAGTGCGAGAGAGAGAAGGATTAGGAGGAGTGATAAAGGGGTAATGAGGGGGACCGAATATGAGGCTGTGCAACCGGGAAGAGCTCGCTGCTCACCATTAAAAACACAGGCCCCATTAGACAGTAAACTACCCGTTTGTGTGAGAACAGAGTCTGAACTATTGCACACGTACGGAAAAAGCAGTCAGAAGTATATCTCCCTCACTCACAGACGGAGATAGAGAGAGGGGGGGGAGAAAATACAGCATGCGAAAAGTGCACATTCCATAGGCTTAGTGAGACACAAAGAAAAGACTAAAGTTGCCTACGCTGGGTCAAACACAAACACATGAGGAGAGAGAAAGAAAAATAAAGCACACACACACACACACACACACACACACACACACACACACACACACACACACACACACACACACACACACACACACACACACACACACACACACACACACACACACACACACAGAGACTTGAATAAAGAGGATAAGAAAGATAGAGACAGGCAGTGAGACGGACAGTGAGACAAAGAGAGAGGAAGACAACAAGCCATGAGGCTGGCCGGTAATTAGATGGACGCCGAGCAACAGAGACGGATGCAAGGACAACCAGAGCGATGGCAGTATCTGATGAGCACTGGCTACACACAGATGTAATGAAATAATGATGTGCTGGAATGATGCACAGACCTGTTCTGATACAACCACACACACACACACACACACACACACACACACACACAGAGAGAGAGAGACAATACATAAAAATAAGAATAAAAACTTAGGAGAATGCTTTTATAGGAAAATAATCAACAACATAGTGGGGTGATCCACCATTTCTGTCAGCACCCTTATATTTTTGCCAGAACACATCCTCAACAGAGTGAGCCAAGGGTTAGATGCATGATGAGGAATTATTACACTATCTTACAGTATGTAATATATTTCACTGAGCTTTCCTACTGTAAGTTGATTTGTTGACTGATTCACTAATCTGCCAACATTAACATTTTTTAATTTATTAAAGAATTACATACTTTCCATCTACTTGGCGGCTGTGGCTCACTTGGTAGAGTGGGTTGTCCCCTAATCCACTAATCGTAGGGTTGGCGGTTTGATTCCTGGCCCGCATGACTCCACATGCCGAAGTGTCCTTGAGCAAGACACTGAACCCCAAGTTGCTCCTGATGGCAAGTTAGTGCCTTGCATGGCAGCTCTGCTACCATTGGAGTGTGTGTGTGAATGGGTGAATGAGACACAGTGTAAAGCGCTTTGGATAAAAGCGCTATATAAGTGCGCCATTTACTTGAGGTAACACTTAATGTGGAACAAGTTCTTGTATTATAGCGGTTATAAATAATCATTCTCTCACCAATCTTTCTGTTCTTTCTCTCTCTTTAAGTTAATAAGACAAAAAAATATATATACATAGCTGAGATGTTACTCAGAAAAAGCAAAGCCCTCCTTTATGGAAGCTTATTTAAGCTATAGCTTTACCTCTGGTTTATTGCACAGTGCTGACACTTGAGACTCCTTCCAAAAATATTACATAAATATCTTCTCACAGAAAGTGTCACCATATCAACACATGCATGCGTCATATACAAAGATCAGCCATAACATTATGACATTAACACTGACGGGCGAAGTGGTTCGTACCAACCAAAAGTGGTCCAAGGAAGGACAACCAGTGAACTGGCGACAGGGTCATGGGTCATCTTGATGCCAGATACCACAGCACACCTTCTGAGGTCTTGTGGAGTCCATGTCTCGAAGGGTTCAGAACTGTTTGAGCGGTGCAAGAGGGACCTACATGATATTAGTCAGGTGGTTTTAATGTTATGGCTGATCCCTGTAAGGGTCTGTGTAAGTTGTTACTATTGAAACGGTAATGTAGTACAATGAGTATATTAGTATAAACCTGTGATTTGAATTACATCCGGAACTACAGTCAGAGCTGCAGTAAAGAAAATGAATGTGACTAGAGATTAGATTAGATTAGATTAGACATTTCAACATGGCATAAATAACATTATTCCATTTGATATCCTAGCTTTCTGAGAAAATGTTATCGTTCTAAGCCTTTAGATTTACATTGATGTGACCATAAAAGCCATTTGTTGTTTTCTTACTTGCCAGTGTATTTTGAGGGGATGTGATATGTGATGTTGGCTCCTACCCAAGTGACATAAAACAGACATCTTTGCTGCTGCAAATGGACAAAAGCAAAGGTTGTGCTTGTTTTGTGAAGCGTCATTATTTCTCTATCGACTGATCACAGTTATCTCAGCAAAGCTTGGGGATCTGAACTGTGCTCATCGTTTCTGTCGAGTGATACTTGCATTCTGATGAACACAAGAACAACGGTGCACATCATGACCCAGCTCTTTTCCAGGACGTTGAGAGGGTATTATAAAGAGAAGTAATTACAAAATGTCTCTTGCTTTTCCCGTTTACTTCCTCCCTCTCCCTCTCTCTCTCTCTCTCTCTCTCTGCAGTGCAGTAGTCAGCGACAGCCTTGCCTATCAGTGCACGCAGATCTATGAGCCATGGAAAGTGCTAGCACCAACCTAGTTTTAAAACAGTATGAGTGGTCCATATTCCCTTCCACTTGCCAGAGCACATCCTCGACTGGAAAGATAAACAGCTCAGAGGGAGCCAAGGGTTACGGAAATAAACTCATACGGTGCATGCTTTAGACCAAATGCAATGATGCTGAATTCTTACAGTAAGCAATATAGTTTACTGAACTTTCTTACAGTAAGCAAACAGGTAAGTTTGGCTGAATCTGAAGGTCGCCAGGAGGCATTTTTGCGCCCATTTTTGACCCCAATGAATTTGGGAGAATGCAGAACTAATTGAAGTAATTTTCTTGTAACAGCCTGATTCGGCTGGTTCATGGCTCAGCCTATTTACAGTCTGACCGTCCTGGATTCAGCTCATTCTATATATAATGCAGCAATTTGTAGACAAGGCCGTGAAGGTCATGCCTCAGGAAGCGAAACTGCATATTCAAGAAAAAAAAAAAAATGATGAGATCCAGGGTTACGCTTGTTATAAGCTCAAGTGGGCATTTAAATAGGCACAATGTGCTTATGACATGGCTATAGGTGTTGAGTGCCAGTCAGAGTTCTTTATGCTTGGGAAAAGATTGAATCCTTTAGAAAATACAGAAGAGTAATTATATATATATATATATATATATATATATATATATATATATATATATATATATATATATATAAAATCAGCTAGTCGAATAACACAGGTGGCACTTGGTGAATTTGTCAATAAATAACACACCTAGGATTGGGTGCGTTATTGGTCATTCCTTTGTGCATTCATAAAGTAAGCGACTGCATGGTGCTAAACTGACAAATCAATTGACAAATCAAGTTTGTGCCCATAAAGTAATATAATTCGTCAGCAAAAACTGACATCAGCAACATAAATGTTTAATAAGGGTACGAGCACTGGCTGTTCTTAAATGCTTAAACGAGACTTACTATCTCTCCATTAACAGATTAAAAGCTTTAAAATGTCTGTCCTTCTCTCCCCCCACTTCTCCAGCTCCATCTCCTTCAGTTGCTCTCCCTCACTAAGTGAGCATGAACAGAAAGGCAGTAAGCAGCTCCTGCAGGGACCCGGCAGGAAGGGGCGTCTTAAAACTAAACCTCTCCAGGGAGCAGATGAAGACAGAGCATGAGAGAGAGTGAGGGAGAGAGAGAGGGAGAGAGAGAGAGAGAGAGAGAGAGAGATGGGGAGGGGGGACTTCTGTTTTATATGACCTCTTTATTAAACGATAAAGCCGACGGACCTGCCTCCTGAGTAAGAAACGGAGACGCCTGGCAATTATGAAGAGATTGAAGAACAACAGAAGAAGAGAAAAGAGAGATCAGATTGAGAAAACAATAGACACGGGAGAAAGACAGACACACACACACACACACATACACGCACACATAAAGAATATAAATTTGAGAGTGAATTTTCTGTGTGTGTGTGTGTGTGCGTGTGTGTAAAATTCTTTCTAACTGCATTACCATTTGAAAAGGTGAGTCGTCTCAAAATGAGAGCAGCGTTCGTTTTCACCTCCAGCCCGAGGTGTGTTCAGTTGAACTCCACTAACTTTGCGTGGTCTTGCAGGAGAGAAGGTGGGGGTAGTAAGAAGAAGAAGATGGGGGGAGGGGGTAGTCACTCTGCGAGAGAGGAGAGGCCTGTAATCTCATCAGCCGTGTTGTGATTGAACACGGTGGGACAGAGAGCAATCTGATTAATAAATAAATGGGCTCTGTGTGGCTCCCATATGTCAGAGAGCGAGCGTGTGCGAGAGAGAGAGAGAGAGAGAGCAGGAGACTCCTCTGGCGTTGCCCTCATCAGAACTGATGCTTTGATTGGGCACGATGCAATTACAAACGCAGATACACCCTGGGGAATCGACAGTGCTCTCATGCCACACACACACTTGCTCGAACTTGCACAATGTCGAAGAGTTACTCTAACTTGCTTAGGGTGCATATACTTTCGAATTAAGGTGTTTACAAATGGAGGAAACCATCCGAACTGGAGAAAAACGATTAGAATATCAATTAAACCCACACACAATCACATGCATACAATGTTACTCTACAGTCGTAGCCTTGACATTACACTAGCTACGGGCGTATGTGCTTACTCAGACAGTGTATATGCTTAGAATATAAAGCAAACACACTCACACACACACACATACCATGTACTCTCTCAGAAAAACAAAACCAAACACCCAGACAGTCAAACTCAGACCGATCGTTTCTTCCTTTATTTCAGATGGAACATTGTTAATGGTACACAGCAACAGTGATTTCATCCTTTTAAAGTTTTTTTTTCTTTTCTTTTCTTAATACACTTGATAGGAAACAGGACACAGCGCAGAACCTGAATACCAAAAGGAGTGTGAAGCTGAGAAATGAGTTCCAGAGCCCATAAGGAACTCCCAGGCTGTGACTACTTGTGCTAATGTGACTAATTGTGAATTAGCGCTGATTGCCAGGCAACACCGCTGCATGGTCTGGATAAAGAGTCACAGCTCTGGGATCTGATCCATTTGGGGAAGAGGGCGTGTTTTGTGGCACCCATGACAGCTGAAAGTTGTCCAAACTGACTGTGAACTAAAGCCAGAGTTGCTGCTTAACCTTGGCAACATGAAACTTTAGTCCTCAGTTGCATTGTCGGCTTAAACTAGTCGCTTTGAAGAATCGTCAAAGGAGCCGATCTCAGAGGAACAGCTGAGAGTGTGTACACCAGGGATAAGGGGAGGACGAGGGGTGAGTTGGGGTATGGGGCGTGTTTAGAGCAGGGATGGTAGCCATATATATTTGTAAATAGGCATAAGGAGTGATTACAGTGAGCACAGTAAGGGTGTAGGGTGGGTTTGGAGCAAGACAAAAGAGGCATCAGATGCATGGGGCAGCACTTGAGCGACTAAAACTATTCCTCCATCTATTCAGAGTTTGCTCTCCAACATGAAAGTAAATATCAGCTAAGAAAGGAGACATCGAGCGTGTTTAGAGCGGTACAATAAAGGATACATGGTGATTTTAGGATTTAAGAGGGGATTCAGTAGGAGTGTATGTGAAGGGTTTAGAGTTGAGACCTTGTTTCTGCGAATGAAAAACCTCAAACTTTTTGCTCATTATTAGGTATCTAGGTAGATATCTCAGACATCGAGGTTGTGACTTCAGGAGCTGGACCAAATTACAAGTAACTACCAACTGGATTAGATATTGAGAGCGGAATTAACCAGTCAGGTAATAGGGACCGTTTTTTCCTGGTCAGAGTTGCAGTGGAGTCACTGGGAATGAAGTGGGAATACACCCTGGATGGGATGCCAGGCACCATACACACATACACACACACATTTGCACATTTATGCACAACTAGGGGTGATTTGGAGTAGCCCATCTGCCTACGAGCAACCATCCGTCAATTTTCTGTACCGCTTATCCTACACAGGGTCGCAGGGAACCTGGAGCTAATCCCAGGGGACTTGGAGCACAAGGTGGGGGATGCCCTGGATGGGGAGCCAACCCACCGCAGGGCACAATCACACCTACACACACTCACGCACCCATTCACACACTACAGACGATTTAGAGATGCCAATTAGCCTGTCAGAGCATGCCTTTGGACTTGGGGAGGAAACCCACATAGACAAGAGAAACTCCACACATTTAATAACCTGATGCTGGAGCCCTGATCATTTCACCAACATGATTTAACAACAAGGAGCAGCATTCAGGCTTTTTAATATTTTTGGTCTACCTGCTGACTTGGATTGTGCCCGCTCTCTCTCTCTCTCTCTTTTTTTTTTTTTTTTTTTATTTTGATTATGTTTGTGCATTAAGGCCTTGTAATACCGTATATGATGATCACTATGCAATCTACTGCAATTACAATTTTATAATTAGCACCATAAATTGTACGCAAGGATCTAAATGGATAGATCTCCAATGAGCAGCGTGGTTAGAGCGAGTACGGGACGGGTACAGTGTGTGGATGAGGCAACTTTGGCATGGATCACAGCAGCATCCTCACTTCCAAAATATTTCCTGTGCTATTATGGTTCTGTATTTTTCATTCTGTCTTGATGGAACATCTGCTGCCACACCATGACCTGATCGCGGTGAGTGATGATGTGCTGTGAACGGCCCTGTTCTGTAGCGTACATCTGTCCATGGTCTGCGGATGTGTGCACAGTCAACAGTGGAGCGTGAACTCTAAGGTCCAGTGTCAATACAGATACAGAAAGACAAACAACATAAAGAAATTCAGGAAAACACAGCACTAGTGTCATGCTGCTTTAAAGTCGCATACTAATGTGGAATTCAATGACCCAAAAAAATGGCGGCGTAAAGCCGTGAGGCGTCAATTAGTACAAAATAAAGCTTTCGTGTTCTGAATAAGTATTACACACGCTCGGCCAGCTTAAATACGGCCTTAGTGTTTTTGGTGATTTTTTTTTTCTTTTTCTTTTGAGAATGTTCTTCATTAGGAAAACATTAGCGGTGTTAATTATGGTCATGTAATTGGGGTTGGAGTGTAGGGTGGAACAGAGAGCGATACAGTCCACTGAGCACATGACTCCGCTGCAGGACAAAGACAGAGAGAGAGAAGAGAGAAAGAAAAAACAAGGGGAGGAAAAGACATAAGTGTTCGAAAGTGTCTATGAGAGCAATAGCAAAGCAAATGGAAAGCTCGATGTCTGAAAGCTGAAAGTAGTGTCTAAACGAGGTATAGTGTGTGTGTGTGTGTGTGTGTGTGTGTGTGTGTGTGTGTGTGTGTGTGTGAGAGGCAGGGAGAACCTGGTGTTAGTATTAATGATGTAGTCAGATGCTCCTGTTTCATTCACAGCATATAGCACTGACTAGTGAAGCTCATTTCAGTCCTGCTGCTATTCTCTCTCTCTCTCTCTCACACACTCTCTCTCTCTCTCTCTCTCTCTCTCTCTCTCTCTCCCTGACTTTCTCTCAATCTTCCATCCTCATGCAATCTTTCCCATTCTGAGAACTCCTAATCCTCTCACAAGCTTTCTGCCTCTACTCTGTTTATACCCTATATCTTTTTCACTCTCTTGCGCACTCATTCTGTTTTTCTTCTTCACCTTCTCTCTCTCTCTCTCTCTCTCTCTCTCTCTCTCTCTCTCTCTCTCTCTCTCTCCGTTATTGTTCTTAATCTCTTTCACTCTCCACAGTATCTCTATCCGTCTCACTCACACCAGCTTATATAGGCTCTCTTTTTATCTGTCTATTTTTCTGGCTGTTTGTCTCTGTGTCTCTTCCTCTCTCTCTCTTTCTCTCTGTCTGTCTGTCTCTCTCTCTCTCTCTCTCTCTCTCTCTCTCTCTCTCTCTCTCTCTCTTCCTGTCTGTCTGTTTCTCACTCTTTGTCTCTGCCTATCTGTCTGGTTTTTTTTCTGTCTATCTGTCTGTCTCTCTCTTGCTATCTGTCTACCTGTCTCTGTCTCTCTGGGTCGTTTTCTGTTTGCTTCTCTCACTCTCTCTGTCACGCTCTGTCTGTCTGTCTGTCTGTCTGTCACTGTCTCTCTTTCTGTCTATATCTCTGCTAATCTGTCTGTTTCTCACTCTGTTTATCTTGCTTTCTTTCAGTCTGTCTGTCTCTCTCTGCCTTTCTTTCTGACTGTCTATCTATCTATCTATCTATCTCTTTCTGTCACTCAGTCTTTCTTTCACTGTGTCTCTTGTTCTTTCTCTCTGTCTGTTTCTCTCACACTTTCTGTCTCTCTCGTTCTGTTTGTCTCTGTCTCTGCGTATCTCTGTTTCTCTCTCTGTCTATCTGTCTCTTTCTGTTACTCTGTCCTTCTTTCACTTTGTCTCTCTCATTCTTTCTCTGTCTCTCATTCTTTATCTGTTTCTCTTTCTCTCACACTCAGTCTGTATCTCTCTCGCTCACCCTCTCTCTCTGAGTCTCTCTCTCTCTCTCTCTCTCTTTCTCTCTCTCTCTGAATCTGTATATTAAAGCATTAAAGCTTGATGTGTTTACACTGTATAGTAATGGCTCACACGCACATAAACACAAAAAGGTCTAAAAATTCAGCCTACAATCACCTCTCTGCCTCAGTGCGTCTGATATCCTGCTATCTGCAGTCATTTAACGCATGGCTTGTTTGTTTGTTTCAGTAAAAAAAAAAAAACGTATTACTATAAGGCAGAGACATCACTCGTGCTGCCTCATGTCTTTATGCCATGGTATGATCTTTGCTCAGTGACAGCAATTAAAAAATTACACCGGCCATCACACGAGCTGAGTGGCTTCTGGACACACACGTCAATCTTCCCGTCTGAAATGTGCATGTTTGTAATTAAGGCCTCTGATTGGATGAGCGCTGTCTGCGTCAGTAGTGATATCCATGTCTCCATCCGAATATCCAATTCAATTTAAGAGATAAATTAAGTTGGTGCAAAAATATATAGGTAATAAATAGGCTTCGTGTTTCAGATCACATCACGTCTCTGGTCCTTCCGCAAAAATACTTTAATACCGGAGGCATGGACAGAGTCAATTAATAATATTGTGTCATTTTTTTTTTGTTTCACTGAATGTTCGTCGATGAAAGACACATCAACACTGTATTAGAAGGCTCTCTCTCTCTCTCTCTCTCTGACAATTCTGGGATTTAAACTCCCAAAGCAGATACAACTTTTCAAATGCATATACTTTTTTATACTTCTAAGCAATATTGAAGTGTAAAACTCACCAGCATTCAGTCGCAAATAAATAATATAATCCCAAGTAAACTCAGCCCTAGCACTCAATATATAGAGTTTATAATACAGTATATTTTATATATTTTTGCAATACGTAGAGATAAAGTGAAAAATAAAGTGTTTTATTAATTATATGCTTTGTAGAAATGGTAAATACCGAATAGATTATACTAAATTTATTAGTAGCCATTACTGTAAATACATTTAGGCTAGTAGATGAACCTGCTCCATCATTGATTCTGAACATTTTTCAGAACATTCAGTATAGCTTTTTTTAAAAAAAAGTACAGTATTTTACTTTTATACAATTGTGTAAAGTTTCCATTTCTGTTGATACCTGTCTAATATCTAATATCTAATATTGTTGGAGCAGCGTTGACCAATCCAATGATATAATATTAATAAGGTGTTTAATTATTATTCCCGGAAGGGAGGGGGGGGGGGGGGGGGGGTGCGCTTTTCCTGAGATACTGCAATGACCATCTCCATTGTTACTTAAAGAAATTGGCAAATAACTGACTGAATGTTAACTTTGCTATTTTTTTAATGTTATTTTTGTATCAGTTGTTTTCATTTCTGTGTTAAATCATTTATTTCCGGTGACACTGCATAAGTAAGGGATAATTCATGTCTAGGTGTGCGTTACAAAGAACATCCTGATTATCCCGCTTATACCATGGTCACTTGCCAGCATTGACAATTAAAGCGGTCATTGATGTTTGCAGTGCAAAATTATGAAAAAAAATAATAAATAACGGTTAATTTTCATTAGCAATTTTATATACGGGATCTAGAATTCTGTCTGCTCTAAATCATACACAGAGATAAAGTAATGCGATACGATTACGTTTATTTGAATGAATTATAGTAAATAGTAGAGAGAGAGAGAGAGAGAGAGAAGAGAAAGGGATTTGAATTGTGTGTGTCTGAATTACCTGCATCTGTGCTGCATCTTTACTAATAATGAAGCTACTGTATACAAATGTAACTGTATGTTACTATGATTCCGGTTGTGTATAGGCAGCGCATTCATTTAGCAAAGACCTGACCGGAACTACCTGTGTTGTAACACAGCTTTAACCTTCCAGCCAATCAGAATCGAGCATTCGGACAGACCATGGTATAAAAATATCATACTGCACCCCACATACCACATCTGTGATCCATATTTAAATATCATGTGACTTTTTTTTTACATATCATCCATCCCTGATTTGGAGTGTAAAAATAATAATATTAATAATAATAATAATAACATTTTAAAGGAGTCTTTCTGATACATAAGCAAAGACAAAACAGGAGACAAGACGAGATAAGCTCATGAACTCAATTTTTTTTTATATACCACCAGAAATCTGACTCTTATCTTTTCAGTCACTGAAAATTTGGTTCTGGATCAAAGAATGTATGTTAATTCATCTCTGCAATGGCCTTTTGCAGAGCCTATATCCTTTGCAGGCCATTTGTTTTCTTCATCTACAGACGACAAAAAGAAATGGCTGAATCATGACAGAAATGATTACTGGCCCAATATTATTAACTTGTCTCTATGTCCTGTAGCACTTTTTTTTTTTTTTTTTTTTTAATACAGAAGTAACGTGGAGACGTGATGGGTTTATTCACCTTAACTCCTCAACACCATTACATTTTTTTTCATTCGCTGACAATTTAATTTGTCGCTTAAATCGAATTCAATATTTTGAAATAAAAAACATAAAAGCACACACACACACACACACACACACACACACACACACAAGTGCTGACCTTTGCCTGGATGGCGGAACAGCAGTTCGATCAGTGCCCTGCCTATTCCATTCCTGCCGTATAATAGACCAATTTGGGGAGGTCGTTGTTAAGACATGTACGTGGTGTAATGTGAGGAGCTTTCTCTTATTAGGATAGCATACAAAGAAACAGAGCGACAGAGAGACATAGCAGCGTCCGACCTCTTTGCCTTGCGTTAGATCCCTGTGAACCGGCACAATGGAGGGGGTAAGACCAAAGCGGGGGCCTTTAATAACATTAAAGCCCCTCTGGAAGAGAAGGAAAGATTCTCTAGCGTGCTCAGACATACACGAGGAAAATGAAGGAGGGGGAACAAAGAAAAAAAACAAACAAACAAACATTAGTGTCAGCAATAGATTTATACGACAAAAAGAGCTGGAGGTGTTTGACTGTATGTTTGTGCTGGAGGGTCTCTCTTATTTCTTTTCTCTCTCCCCTATCGCTTTTTTTTCTTCATGCTCTATCAAAAGCAATTCTTCCCCCCACCAACACACAACAAGATAAACAGTTTGCGTTATAACCCATTATCTCCGGCTGGCAAATAACTTCCTCCCGGAGGTTCCAAACCCAGACTGGACCCCCAACACCTGCTGTGCACTCACGTCTTCACGCACTGATTTATTTATTTATTTACACGCTTATTTATTTCTTTAGATTTTATTAGTCGTATTGTTCCAAGATGTGTGTGTGTGTGTGTGTGTGTGGGTGTGTGTGTGTTTATTATTTATGCCCCTGGTTAGAGTCCACAGCCTGTGCTGACTCTAAAAATTAAAGCACAGTGCAGATAGAGCAATAAAGGAAAAGCGCTTGCATCTGCACCGATGGAGGGTCACGCCGTACGGATGTGTGAGTGTGTGTGTGTGTGTGTGTGTGTGTATGAGTAAGGGTATGAGTGTGTGTAAGTATGCCTGGAACTTCACTTAATACAAAAACCTCAGAATTTATACTCTAACAATACATATCTACTTGCATCTTCTGTCACCGCGTCTACCGTTTCTGTGCTCGTTGTCATGGCAATCAAGCAAATGTAAACAAACCTGACGAAATTTTACAAAACTGTCTTTAGAGTAGTTAAGCAATTAATTCAGTGTTATCTAGTTTTGTGTGTTTTATTTATTTCTCTCTTTTTTGTATTTAGTATCAAATTTTACACCGATAAAGAACAAACTGTAGATTTTTATTTATTTATTATTTTTCTTAGTTATCTTAGCATGCATTAGCTGTCCACTTTGCTAGCAAGGTTAATCCTCCAACTTCGTTTTTTATGTCTGTTTTTATTTTGTCCAACATCTACCCACGTAAAAACAGCTAAACACTGGTGTGGTCCAATCCTCCATCCAAATTCCGGTTTTATGCTAGCTAGATGTTCTCAAGTTATAAACGTAACATTTACACGCAAGCGCAGTCATGCCTCTTAGTCATTTTCTTTTATTCGGTGATACTAAGTAACTACCAAGCCGGCTATTAGCTAATTACATGTTTATTTAAATCACAGTGTAACCAGAAGTTAGCCAGCTAGTTATACTCATTATCTTTATTTATTTGGCTAGCTGTTTATGTTTAACTAACCTTGCATAATGACTAACCCCTTTTAACATTAAAAGCTTGTATAAAAGTAAACCAAGGCTAATTAGCTAGCTAGCAAACAGTTAATTACTTAATTGAAGAATTTGTTTACATCTTGCAAATACTCTCACCTGAGCAAAATCTGTAACCAGCTCTACTGTAACAGGTCAGAGTTACATTAGCCTTGTTAGATTTTCATGTTTAGCTAGTCATTTGCAAAGTTAGCTTACATATTAGACTAACTGGCTAGTTTTAGTGAATAGTTTCCCGTGTTTTTATTTAAAACGTTTGCAGTTTCTTTCAGTCTGGCACATCCCTGCTGAAAACAAACAAACAAAGCAGACAAAAACAATAGAAACCCTCATAGAATTTGAAATGAATTTAATGCTTAGAATGGGAATTGTATTGCTTTTAATGGAAACTGTAATGGTCCCTGTGGGTCTCTACTGGTAATATGTTGCCTTCTATTGGTGGTATGTTATGTCTAGTGGATACACTTAAGCACCAATAATGGTAATGTTTTTAATGGTTATCTAATGATTTGTAATGGTATTTGTAGTGGAAACCATTAGAATTTCTGTGATGGCTTCTATTGTTTTGTTTTTTCAGCACTTTTAGTGTAACCAGAGACGAGCAACATTAGCATTCCTTTATGGCACTATTAGCTAGCTAGATTCTAATGTGTAGTTAATGTAGTCCAATGACAGACTCCCTGTTAGCTTCATGCTAATCGATAGCCAGCTTTAGCAACGAGTATTCCATTTAAATTCATTCAAATACTTAGAAATAATTATAATTTGGCATGTACGTGAGATTAAACCGTATTCTAGCAAGAAGGACAATCATAGTCACCACACCATCGGAGCTGTTCACTGAAATAAATAGGATGCAGCCGGTGAACTTGCGAGTGGACACGTATTGTAAGAGGTTTTTTTCTGATGTTGACAAAGTGCAAACATTTTGTACACACACACACCCACACACACAAACACACACACACACACACACACACACACACACACACACACACACACACACACACACACACACACTGTTACAAAGCTTCAGAATGAGAAAACGCACAAGGTGTCTAAATGCAAAGTACAAAACTCATATGTAGCTGTGTCATTGGACGGAAGCAATATAGCAATTCCCAAACAGCGGCACAAGTTGACTGATGGTTAGCCAACATCAGCAAAGCAAAGGAGAATTATACAACAGATACATCACATTACTGATTCACTGATTCACTGATTCACTCAATGACAGTCAGGCGTTAAATATATCCGATTCGATTCAGTCCAATGAGTCATGAATCATGATTCCTGACAATTTTCCAAACAATTGGCACAGAATCAGATTCAGAGAGTGACTCCCTGGGGGACGAGCTGCGATCGGCAAGCTACACACAGCCCTCTTGTTGAGAAGGAGAAACAGAGTGAAAGGAAAGGTCAGTAGCGGGTAGGAGAGGACTTTCCTGTCCTCTGTCCTCTTCTTCTCTTTTCATTTCATTTCATTTCATCTTGCATTCTCTCCATCCCTCAGAATAAAGTCTTTGAGTCTTTAGAGTGGGTGTGAGTGATTATTTTGAGGAGGGTGTGTGCAGATGTAAGTGTATGTGTGTGAGTGTGGATGAGTGTGAATGGCGGTGGTTTCTACCCCCAGCTGAGGGTAGCGAGCAGCAGCAGAAGAATAAGATAAAGCGAGGCTGAAAAGGATGAAGCCCGGCCCTGAACTCTGCCTGTCTCTGAACCCAAATCAGTGACAGTGGCCTTCTCTGGGAATGGGGGGATGACGTTGAACTCATCCACCGGATCTATCTCTTCTTCGTGCTCGTTCTTTTCCTCCTCGCTCTCCTCCACCTGACACGAAAGAAAATGAAAACAATAAATAAATGACTGCATGTCTTAATAGAAAAAGAGACAGAGAGGAGGGAAAAGGGGCGTTAGGGATGACATGAAAGGAGTAACCTCTCCGACACCAACCTGTGCAATGTGAGGAAGCCTGAAGACAGAGAGAGAGAGAGAGAGAGACCATGAGAGTGTTACAGAGACAGGGATTAAGAAATAGCGATAACAGGGGAGAGTGAGAGAGCGAGAGTGACAGATGGGCATGAATAAATTAATACTAATAAAGTCTGATTGATGCACTGCCTCCCGCAAACACCTCTGACTAATCCTTTCACAGAGCGAGAGGGAGCGAAAGAGACGAACACGTGAAGAAGAATGGGGAAGACGGCGCGAGAGAGATCAAGAAAAGACGTTCAGTGAAGAGAGTGCAGTTTGGCTGAGAAAGAGAGGTAGAAGTGACAGCGGAAACAGAAATGAATCCTTTTTGTCTGGAAAGCCAGATTATCTCTAAGCCCCTGCACTCTGTGTATGCGCGCACGCACACACACACACGCACACCACTGAGGATGAACACGTGGTCCAGTGTGTAAACATATACACCCACATACCCACACAACAAAAGCGCTGCAAGTGCTCACCAATAAACAGTCTGTGAAGATGGATATGGATATATAGCAATAGACTTCCATTTAAAAAAAAAAAAAAGAAAAGAGACGAAAAGGAAAATAACTTATTCATATAACCAGCCATGCAGAAAAATCCATAATGTCATAAGAAGACAAATAAAATGGCAACTGCCTTTTAAATGTGTCTTGGCCTCCGACCTTTTATTGACCACTGTTTGAAAAAAAAAAAAAAATGACATGGTATGATTCTTAATTCAAATTCTAGGGTAATGTCCCATTCACAACACCTGACCCTTGTGGCCATGGAGATGATAAAAACAGTCCAAGAAAGACACAGGAGCAGTAAAGAGAAAAATTTGTCACAGCATCAGACACTCCACCAACACATAATCTTTTGTACACTTTTCTGTTCAACAGAAGGTTATAATCTGGATCTTTTCATTATTACAGTATATACCAGTTTCCAATGAGAAAGCTAACTTTTGAACACCATGAAAGAAAGTGTTTTTTTTGAAGAAATAGCTAATCACTGGATTTAAAAAAAAAAATCCAAAGTCTTTTTTTTTAGTGATGAGTAAATATAGTTTACAATTTTGCAATAATAACATCCTCTTCCTGTTCTTGGTCACTGTGCCTTTTCACAAAGGAGACCAGACGCTCTACTGAAAGTTAGATTCACTCTGAATCACGACATTAATGGGATGTCGGCCAGAATGAACATTTTTAATGTGTTTTCGAAAACTTAGAAAAGAGGACTATTGTGATCACAGACTTTTTATAGACCAAAAATGTTTATCTACTGGTTCAGTCAGGGTGGAGCAACAAAAATAAACACACTAGCCATGTCTTTTTATGGGCCATTTTAAATCAAGTTGGATTGTCCCAGTGATATAGATATACAAAGTCATGTGTTCATGGAAACCCGTGTTAATGTTCCTGCAATGAAAAGCACTATGTAAAAACATCTCTGACGAATTGAACGATCTAGGAACTAACGTTTCCTAAAGCATCCAAAAATTGTTCTTATAAATTTAGAGCTGATTTCCAATCAGTTTAGTAGCTTTCATAAAGAAAGGGGTTTTTGTTTACCTGCTTCCTAAACAGTAGTTCCTTAGTTTTAATTGAATTAAAATTAACTTAATAAATTAATATCGTGTTACCAAAAAAATTAATAAAAATTCATCTAAAAAGATTAAAAACACATCTAAAAGATGTGTTTTAAGCAAAAAAGTCAACATAAACGGAAATGAATTGTTTCAGTATAGGGTGAATTAAAATAAATAAACTTACATTGAGTTCAGACTTGATCTATCTCATAGTTGATTGGTTATGTGCATACCATAGTGCTGTATTTATGTAAAATGCCATAAATAATATATTTAAAAATATATATATAAAATCCCTACCCTCTGACCAAAAGACAAAAAATGTCAATAAAAAATAAGAGCACATATGTTTTATGGAGTATTTAAAATTAATGAAGAAAAAAAACAACAAAAAAAAACAGAATAAACTCTATTTTGATCCCCCAGCTGTAAACACTAATAAAGATGCAGGTCCATGAGCTGAGCCGTGCCCATGGACAGATGTTTGGTCACTCTACTCACACGAGTCAGTCTGTAAATTAAAACATTAGGCTGAGACACGAGTAAAGAGTCGACTGAAATGGATACAGATTGAGATTCTGAGGCAGTAAATGTTGCCACCGTGCTTTCGTCGCATTGATGAAACATTCGCATTTGGCCCTTATTCTGAGCCTCAATATAATCTGAGAACACAGCAAAGAGCGCACCAGATCAATATTGATTTAATTTCTTACAAGAGTCATTAGCTTGAGGGATGGAGTCCTTGGTAATTGGACGTGGCAGCGTAAGCTGTTTGAATGTGCGGTCCTACCTACCATGATCACAGTGCTGACTAAAAATGCGTTTCACTCAGACTCGCTGTCTTGTTTTTTAGGGCTTTATATCAATTACCATGAATTATAAACAGCAGCTCCGTTGAAAAATGAAACTACGGTAAGGCTAAAATGGATCACTTCAGCTACCTAAGGACGTTATCAGAATGTAATGTGTTCGACGGGTTATAAGAAGGTCAGGTTGTAACATTTGCTCGCAGTTCGCACTTAATCTAATGTTTAAAATCCTTACCATAGTATTTTAAATACGTGGAAAATATGTTTATTATAGTCACTTAGAAACATTAGACTCATTATGAACAACAATAACAAAAATTCACTACTTTAATCAGGCTTTGCTGGCCCAATGCTAGATTTCTATGGACATATTTGGTAAGGTGTTCATTGGGAACATTATAGAAACACATGGTCCAACAATGAGACATGTTGGCACAACTTTAGGAGAGTAAAATTGTTTAAAACGTTAGAACAAAAAAAAAAAAAAAAAACATTATTGAAAGCTTTAGGAAACAACATTTTCAAAAACATTTTGAAACCATTCTGCTAATCTAACAAGCTTTTAGATGTCTAGCTATAGCTAGAGTGTCTGACAGTTTCATTATTTGACATGACATGTTTACTCACCACTATCTGATTCATGCAATCATTTATTGAAAAACTAGACTGAGGCCAACTAAAAATACCATCCTGTTAACTTCATCCTGAAATTGATAAAGGCTCTGAGAATATTCTGTCTATTGTGGGCCTGCTAAAAACACAGATTTTATAGGTGTATTTTGTGTAGTGGTTTATGTAGTTGTATTATGTGTAGTGGTTTGTGTAGTTGTATTATGTATAGTGGTTTACTGTATTATGTGTAGTGGTTTGTGTAGTTGTTTTATTTGTAGTAGTTTTTATAATTGCATTATGTGAAGTAGTTTGTGTAGTTGTTTTATTTGTAGCAGTTTTTATAGTTGTATTATATGTAGTGGTTTGTGTAGTTGTATTATGTGTAGTAGATTGTGCTGTTGTATTATGTACTGGTTTAAATAGTTGTATAATGTGTAATAGTTTGTGTAGTTATATATTGTGTAGTGGTTTGTATAGCTGTATGATGTGTACTAGGTTGTGTAGTTGTATCATGTGTAGTAGTTTGTGTTGTATTATGTGTAGTGGTTTGTGTAGTTGTATTATGTGTAGTGGTTTGTATAGTTGTATGATTTGTACTAGTTTGTGTAGTTGTATCATGTGTAGTAGTTTGTATAGTCGTATTATGTATAGTAGTTTGTGTTGTATAATCTGTAGTAGTTTGTGTAGTTGTTTTATTTGTAACAGTTTTTATAGTTGTATTATATGTAGTGGTTTGTGTAGTTGTATTATGTGTAGTAGATTGTGCTGTTGTATTATGTGTAGTGGTTTGTATAGTTGTATTATGTGTAATGGTTTGTGTAGTTGTATGATGTGTAGTAGTTTCTATAGTTGTATAATGTGTAGTGGTTTGTGTAGTTGTATAATGTGTACTAATTTGTGTAGTTGTATTATGTGTAGTTGTGTTATGTGTAGCAGTTTGTGTAGTTATTTTATCTGTAGCAGTTTTTATAGTTGTGTATATGTGGTACTCATCACTATAACTTGTCTAAGAAGATGCCCCGGAAGGCTAACATTTCTGAATCTGAAGAAGTGATATCATTATAGCTTTGTTAATGAAGATCACATTTATGTTCCTAAGATGGAGCTTTCACTGTAACCATGTTAGCATTAATTGAAGTATACTCTTAAATCTATACTGTATAATAATGAAGCTGCTCTTGTCGTGTCTTCTATTGTATAGGATATTCAATTAACGCGGTCTGGTTCACACATAAAGCTCTTCCTGTTGGAGGTTTTCAGAGCACTGGGCTGTGACTTTGTCTTGGCTGTGCTCCTGATCAGCCATGCGTTCTGTAAAACACCCCATTCCAAAGCCAAAATTACTGCATTTAGATGAGCTGGCCCACAGTGGGGTTCTGCGTGTAAGCTGACAGTCACACTCTGCTGTGTGTTATTGTGTCAGCTAATAAGTCACGCGCGTGTTTAAAAACGTAAATTATGTACATTGGCTCGAGTATTCACTAGGATTTAATGTGTGCACAGTTCTGTTGTAAATTTTTGGTAAAATAATGTGTTCTATGGTACATTTTTTAAGTAATCAAATCAGTAGTGTGGTGTGCTCGGTGTTTTAGTTTTCAGTATGTAGGATATTGTGCACAATAGTTCAGTTTAGCAGTATAGTAAGTAGCTTAATTTCATAGTTCATTGTGTAGTGTGTTAGGTAGCATAGTTTTATAGTTTGATGAGTACTGTGTTCAATAGTATAGTCAGAGTAGTGGATTCAGGTGTGTTGAGAGTGTTAGTTTTTCAGAAGGTTTTGTACAGTAGTTTATAGTTCCAAAATACTGTGTTCAGTAGTTTCCTTTAATAGTTTGTTGAGTAGTGTGTTAAATAGTATCGTTTCAAAATAGTGAATACAGTAGTGTGTTCAAAGTTTTTTTTTTTCAGTAGCTTTTGTGTGTTATTCAGTAGTTTACTTCATAGTTCAATGAGTACTGTGTTCAGTAGTTTAGTTTTAGACTAATGAAATCAGTAGTGTGTTCTGTAGTATAGTTTTAGCGTAGTGAATTCAGTAGTGTGTTCAGGGTTAGTTTTTTAGTATGTTATGTATTTTGTACAGTAGTTCAGTTTAGCAGTATTGTATATTCAGTAGTTTAATTTAATAGTTTTTTGAGTGGTGTGTTCAGTAGTATAGTTTTAAAGCTCACTGTGTAGTGTGTTCAGTAGTATAGTTTTATAGTTTGTTGAGTATTGCGCTCAGTAGTATAGTTTTATAGTTTTTTGAGTCATGTGTTCAGTAGTAGAGTTTTAAAGCTCATTGTTTAGTGTGTTCAGTAGTATAGTTTTATAGTTCATTGAGTGTCATGTAGTCTTGTTTGCTGTGTCAGTGTAATTACCTACCAAGTTGAGGTCTTCGAACAAGTTGACGTTTAGCTCGTCATGTTGAATGTGGGGCGAGGGATGAGGGGGAGGGAGCAGCCTATCCTCCACAGGCCGAGGATTGGCACTCCCCATGTTCTCTATGGCATTACCTGTGACAACCAAAGAAACAAACCATTTTAATTCAGCTTTATTCAACTTAATAAAACAAATCAAATGCTAGATTTAATTCCACAATCTTACTAGAATGTCATTTGCTTCCATCAGTGTAAGAATCTGATAGGCCACGCATTGTTTTTGTTAACTAACTAGGTGATTGGCTCTTTATACTGGAGAGGTGGGATTTAAGTTATAGCCACCATGTTGAGTATTTTGTACTGACTCATTCATATTTTTTAAGGAATAGCCTGTCTCTGCTCATACTAGTTGCTGCTATTACCCATAATCCACTACTATTTTGACAGTTAGATTTGGGCGGCTGTGGCTCAGGTGGTAGAGCGGGTTGTCCACTAATCGTAGGGTTGGCGATTTGATTCCTGGCCCATATGACTCCACATGCCGAAGTGTCCTTGGGCAAGACACTGAACCCCAAGTTGCTCCTGATGGCAAGCTAGTGCCTGGCATCGCAGCTCTACTACCATTGGTGTGAATGGGTGAATGAGAAACACTGCAGACCATTTACCATTTAAATCCTTATTCCAGTATGACTGCATTAATGTAGGTTGCATAAGTCAATAATATTCTAAAACAGGAATAAACAGATCAATGTATTGTGGATTTGAATGACACTTAGCTTTATTGGAAGTTTTCTCTCCAGTCAACATCAGTAAATTCAACCATCATGGCCATTTGCCACTAATCTCGGCTGTACACTCTCATGCATTAATAAGTAAGACCATTTAAAGCAGTACATATTTCTCAAAGTTGACTGCTGCCAAATCTGTGAAATTAATATTGCACAATACTCGACATCATTGCCACAAACAGAATATTCACTTCGGCATTTAGGTGAGAATAATAATGGCTTGTTTGTTTTATGGACCATATAATAAGTGGATTCAAATATATAGATATAACCTAGGAGAAGTACACAAGCATGTATTAAAGTACCAAGTAATATGGTGTGAGATGTTGAAAAGTTCTGGATTATATCAAACTTGAGTGTCATATAAAACAAGGTTTGAATGGAAGACCAAGATAATAACATACAGTACTGCTATGTTTGCTTGAGCTTGTTAGGTTGAATTTCCCTTGCTAGGTTGCTCAGACTCAAGTCTGTTCAAGCGTGTAAATATTGGCATGTTGTACCTTCTCAGACTTTGTACTGCATATTGTGCCCAAGGCCAACTTTAACATCCACAGTGTTACAAATAAATTTGATCAGACACCAAAAATAGTTTAATGGAGGACAGATCAATCTTTTATATGGATTTTTATATGGAAGAAATAAAAATATATCTAGGATATATTAAAGAGTGGCCAAAATAATCCAGACAATAATTTTTTTTACCTACAATTTAAAAAATTTCCAAATTATTTTGCCAATTCCATTGTCACATACCCCCTATTGCATTTCACTTACCAATCTGTGATAGTGCAGACTAACACATGCATTCTTCTAGACATTGTGTCTCGGATTTCCCCTCGCGCTGAGTACTGGAGCATTCAGCATGCATTAACAGCATGCACTTCTGAGTTTTCACTAACTGTGTTTACTAGTGATGTGTGTTTGTTTAGTTTCTGTCCTGTCTCCGCCCCTGTTATTTTATTGGTTCTTTCCTTATGTCTCAGCTGTTCTGTGTTATGCCCTTTGATTAGTCTGATATTTAAACCCCCGTGTGTCTTTGTTCCATGCGAAGTATTGAGCTTAAGTATTTGCTGCCTGAGCCGTACCGAGCCTTTGTCCATTGTCCTGGTTTCTCATCTATGCCCTGTTTATGCCCATTTGTAGATCGCCTGACCCATGCCTGTTTTTGGATATTGATATTGCCTCACGATTTGGATTTGTCTGTCTGCAATCTCATTAAAGCTTTTAACTGTACTTGCATCCGTCTCCACCTTGTTTACATGACACATTGCATCTTTTCAAATTCTGCTCACAACATCAATATGCAGCTGAACGCATTTACAGGAGAGTGCTAATTGCTCCATTTTATCTACATGAGTCAACCAAAGCTGTGACTAGCTAGTCTCACACTAATAAACAAAGAGGAAAACAAAGCCATCCTTCCCACGCATAAAGTAGGTGCAAAGTGACAGCATCAGTATTTAAATGGACCAAAAATCTCCCCAAATCGGGGCAAAATTTTAAATCTATAGTCTGTTGTACATACACTGATTCTTTATGTATAGCACATTTTAAAAGGCTGATACTTTGGATTGTGTAGCTCTTTTAAACACACTCTTGGCTATGTGAACAAGTGGCGCAATAACACTCACGCAGGCATGTGTTGCTGTTGAACATGTGCAGGATACGCAGGCACTCCTGCAGCTGATTCCCGCTGCCTTCACAGTTACACCACTGAGACACCTCCATACTGCTATTACTCACATAGTTCGGTGTCATGATCGTACCTGCCAGCAAGGAGAGAGAGAGATATGAATGAGAAAGGTGAAATAAAGAAGGTATAGAATTTTTAAAAAAGACTAAAAAAAGACATTTGAAATGAAACACAGTGAGGGAAATGATGGGCTCATCAGTCAGACCTCCATCTGGGAGAATCTGCAGCTTGCTCAGCCCTCGACTTTAATCATGTTAACACATGCAGCCACATCGTCTCTCGTTTATGTGACACATCTCAGACTAATTTCGTTAAAATGCCTGATGTCCTGATAGTTCAGGTCCATGTCACACTGGGGATTCAGCACAAACCCTCGAGGCTGCTGGGACATTTTCCTAATTACTGAACCTGTGTAATGGCATCTTGTCCCAGAGGAAATGTATTCAGTAATCAGATATATTTCAGCTCAAGACAAACATATTCATTTCACTGAAATGAAATGTAGTGTACGGGAAATACTAGAGCTGGCAATAATTAAATATTTTATAGATGAACCAAAATTTTATCCACAGAAAATCTTTTGACATAAATCATGGGCAAAACTTTCAGATTATGGACAAAAGATTACAAATGCTGAAAATTTGCCCAAAGTTTCACCCCTGGATTTTTCCATCTCAGGTTTGAAAGATGCCTAAAAGCAAGGCATCTCTGTGAATATGAAGGGCATAAACAACAGTTTTATTTTCATTCATTTTCAGAACGTGCTTTGTACTGATCAGGCTTGTGATGGATCCAGAGTCCAGGGTCCTGGCAACACTCAATTGTTTTGCATGCATCAGACATTCACTTTTGTTATAAGGTTGCAGCTTCCTTTCTGATGACTCTGCCATGCAGATAATGTTTGTGCAAACAAGTAGAATGGTGCAATCAGCTAAAACTTACTGCATGTCCTTACTCTCTTTAGGGATTTGGTTTTGCCTTTGTGGCCAACATATTGGCAGTTTTATCTTAACATTTTCTTGGTCTTCCAGATCTTGCCTTGACTTACACACCCAGATTCAGAGTGGAATACACCCTGAATGTGATGCCAAGCCAACACAGGGCACTGTGCACACATACATCCACACCTAAAGACAATTTGGAGTAACCAGTGTACCTTGTGGAATGTTTTTAGGAGGTGAGAGGAAAATGGAGAACATGTGAAGCTCCACATAAACAGAGCACAGGGTTCAACCTGGGGATCCTGGAGCTGTGAGGTGGCAACACTACCTGCTTCACCAACATATTGCCCAACAGCTTACATTTTTATATAATTTTCCCTTGTTTATTGTCAGCTCAGTTTTGTAAAGTAATTGTCTATTAAAAAGGTCAAACTTGCCTTTTCATTGCCTTGTACTTTTTCAATTATGTTTTAATGAATAAGTTGAAATGTTTTTCAGTTTTCAAAATAAATCATTACAATTATTGCAGCAGAACATAAAGCTTTGTTCTGGGCTGGGTTGGTTTCATTTTTTCAGTCAATTCTTGGCTGAAATTCAGGGCCACTCTGGACTGGAAAATAAAACTGAAAACCATCTGGCTTTCCCTTAGATAAAATCAAGAAGAAAAAAAAACAATTATTTAAGAGCACTTGGATTCATTTATCTCGGTTCTGCTCTCCTCATGCTGTTATATCCTACAGCTGTATTGTGTACACCGTTGGCCCTGACTAAATCAGTGTTTGTATTTGTCATTTCTTTTATTTTATGTTGTTTTGGTTTAGTTCCGTGCAACCATCTAAAGGTGCACATAATCCAGGTGAAATTTGAATCCCTCCTATCTGTTTGTTTCTTTGATGTGAGCTTATTTAAAAGAGACTCAGGCAGGATTGTTGCATTTGAAGTTTGATTCCCTATGCTGAGTTTTGGTCAAATTTGACTTACAGTCTTGCAGTGTGTTATTGTCAGAACACACCTTGAGGAAGGATGGAAGGCTCACAGACATGATTACAGGAGCACCTATAAATAACACAATGTGCGTATGTTTCCTCTGCCAGGTATCACTACTGAATTTACATACTGGATTAACATATTTTTATGCAAATTTTTTTTACATATTTCTTTTAAATCTGTACTTCTAAAATTAATACATGTACACAAACCTCTTCACCAGGACAAATACCCTTACATGAGAATTTGATAAGTAAGCTTGGAGTCAATAAACATATTTAGCTGAATGCATAATCACATACTTTAAATGTTAGCGATATTTTCCTTAAATATTTTCTCTTCATATCACCCAACCTGAGAGAACACTGAGTGAAAGCTCATTTACAGTCCACTTCCTCCAATTCCTGTGTGCTCTGAAGTTTTAACTGTAATAAACATCTGCACACATACATGTCCACGTCAAACTGCTTTACTTGGAGCACAGTGACGCGGATCATCTGTGTTCAGTTCGTGTAAATGGGCATGGACCTGGGGCTGCGGTCTTCCAGTGGGCCGTCACAGGGCATTTATCAGCACATGATTGCTCACCGATCAGTCCAGCGTACGCCTTCAGGCAGACGGCTCCGCTCTCACGCAGACAGCCTGAAGGGGAGTAAGAGGACGGCTGGCAGTTCTGCTGGAAATCAGCCAGTCTGGACCTGAGAGAGAGCGAGAGATAAAGAGAGGGAGAGAGAGGGAGAGAGAGAGAGAGAGAGAGAGAGAGAGAGAGAGAGAGAGAGAGAGAGAAAGAAATACAGAATTTTGAAGTTTAAATATTAAAACATTGAAACCATCAAGTCATAAAATAATACAAAATAAACCCCCCAAAAAACGTAAGTCACTCTTAGAAAAATTAACTTAAACATAAAAAAAAAAATGGAAAAGGGACTCAATTTCTAGATAGAACAGTGGCAGGGCAGAGAAAGAGAGAGCGGAGGAGGGGGGTGGATCTGAAAGCTGCATTTTTGTTTTAAAATGCTCTCCGTCTACACTGGTGTTTTTAAACTTTAGCGTTTTCCCAAAAAACTCTATGAGGTGTTCCCTTTCAAAGGGAACGCCATGTTGCGTGAGCTTCATGCTGTGGGATGATGCACCCTCGTGCACGACCGATATCTGAAGCTTGTGTAACATCATGCCTAAGCATGTCATGTGATATGAAAATGGCACCTGTGAACAGTGCCATCAGCCTTATTATGTTCAGTGAGACTGCATGTTGGTCATTTGTGTAACGCTCACAAAAAGAATCTTCATTTCCTCAATTTCTTTTTTTTTTAAAAAAAGAAAGAAAATCTCTTTAATTTTCTGTCCCTTTAAAAAAGAGAGAAAACAGTATGAATGAGAGAGAATTCAGGAAGTGTGTCATGCCTTGCTCCCGTTTCATCACTGAGGGGGACAGACACACTTTCTACATGAAGTGTTTAGGGGTGGAGCATGCCAGGGCAGCCTTCAAGAGGTCTGACTGTGCTCATTGTGAATGCCTTACAAATAGGCAGCTCCGCTCGCGGCTCACCCTCTTCTTGGCCGAAGGTAGCTGGGTTTCAAAGCCTTGTGGATCAGATCCTGGCCATATTGTATGGATCTGGAAGAGGAGCCGGAGAAGAGCGCTGCTTTATCTCTTGCTGTGTCTTCCGGGACCGTCTTTCGGGCAGATTTTGGAGATCGTGTCGTGACTCCTTCTGCTATGCCAAGCCAAAAAAAAAAAACCTCTCTGACTCCAAGGAGCCAGAAGGGGGTGTCATTGCACGAAAAATGGAGAGCAACAGTATATACAGAGCTGCTTGAAGTGATTACTAAGGTAGTTGAAAAACTAAATCTGGGGATTTGAAAAACTAAATCTGGCCTGGTGAAGAGGAAGTGGCTTGTAGCAGGCTGGACAAGCGCTTGCTCCCCAGTGAAAATAAATCTCCCTCACACTGCAGAAAACTCCCCCTTTTTCCAGAAGTGCATGATGAAATATATCACGGTTCTGGGGAAAACTACACACTAGCCATATTTATAACCCTACGATGTCAGATTATTTGGCCATTGTGGGGAATGAACAGCATGCCTATTTAGCTATGCTGAAGGTGGAGGAGGCGCTTGCGAGCTACCTCTTTAGATCGATGGAAGGTAATTTAGGGGGTCGACTTTGCCATTCAAGCCACCTCGGCATTGGTGGGCAAGGCCTATGCAGCAGTGTGTCTCGCTTGTGGGTCACCGCATACAATGACAGTGTTTCAGGCCTACCAAGCATATCTGCAGCGTGAGCTCAACATACGGCGGCATTCAGCCAGTTCCTTCCCCATCGTGTTGAGTTCACCTAGTGCTAGTGTGAGGGAGGCACAGAAGGCAAGTGTGGTGGCCAGTCTCCCCCTGCGGAGAGCCAACGGACTGGGTGGCCACAGTCACAGCCTGCTAATAGGCTTGATCTGAGAATGATCATAAAGGCCAAGCAGACACAGAAGGAGGGGTCCTATGTGCCCATGGAGAGACGTATCAGGGGACAGGAAGTTCCTGAGGTTCACAGGAAGTTCCAGAGGTTTGCAATTGGGTAAGGGTTAGGGTCAGGGATTACCAATATCAGGTTCTTCCCTTTGGGCTAGCTTTATCCCCTCGCACATTCAAAAAGTGCATGTACTAAACAACCTGGATGACCTGTTAATTCTAGCACGATCAAAGGAACTGGTGATTCATCATTGAGATGGTGTTCTCGCCCACATGAAGGGCTTGGGCTCAGGTTGAACCTCAAGAAAAGTCTGCTTTCTTCAGTGCGGAGGACAACTTTTCTAGGGGTATATGGGATTCTATTATGATAAGGCGTTTCTATCCCCAACATGCGTAGGGTTAATCCTATCAACATTGAGCAAGATAAAGCTGGATCTGGGCATCCCCTCCAGTCTCTATGAGAGACTGTTGGGGCTTATGGCAGCAGCCAATGTCATACCATTGGGCCTATTGCACAAGTCCGTTGCCGTGGTGGCTGAATAGTCAAGGGTTTCATCCGAGGACGAAACATCTGAGAGTAATCAGTGTCATGCGGCTATGCCTACATGCGCTGAGAATTTGGAGGTGTCCCCAGTTTCTAGCCTCGGGTCACACTTTAGGGCCATCTCCTTATCGCAAGACGGTAATGACAGAAGCCTCCCTCACAGGCTGGGGTGTGGTCTTAGATGGCTGTCTAGCTCATGGTCTCTGGAGCTTCAGATGAGATCTGGAGTGGCATATAAATTGCCTAGAAATGTGGGCCATATTTCTAGCACTGAAATTCTTTCTACCTCAATTGAGAGATCACCATGTGTTAGTTGTGACAGACAAGACAGCGGTGGGCTCATATATCAACCACCGGGGAGGGTTACATTCATGCCCCCTGTTCAGGCAGGCGCAACTAATTCTTCTCTGGGCAGAGGGAAAGTTCTTGTCACTGAGTGCAATGTACATTCCGGGCAAGCAGAATGTGGGGGCAGACATCATATCAAGGCAGGTGTGAGGCCCAGGGATTAGAGGCGCCATCCACAAGTGGTGGAGTCCATATGGCAGAGGTTTGGCCAAGGAGACAACACACTGCCTGCTGTGGTTCGCACTCATTCCTCCCACACCATTGGGGCCAAACGCCATGGTCCACACGTAGCCAAGGTCACATCTGTACACTTTTCCCCTGATTGCTCTGCTCCCACAAGTTCTAGCGAGAGTTTGTCAGCACCGTCTACGTCTGCTGTTAGTAGCACCTTATTGGCCAGTAAGAATATGGTTCTCAGAGATAATATCCGATATCTATTGTCTCAAGCCGGTGGGCTGATTTATCACCCTTGGCCAGAACTAAGAAAACTGTGAGTCTGGCCCCTGAGGGGCACATGCTCATAGATTCTGGTCTCACAACTGAAGTTGTAAAGAACATGAAGGCTAGAGCAACATCCATGAGGAAATTGTATGTGCTTAAGTGGTGACTTTTTGTCTTGTGGTGTGAGGAACATCAGCTAGACCCAGTAAACTGCACAATAGCTACAGTCCTGGAGTTCTTACAAGGATGTTTCTCAGCAGGGTTGGCTCCTTCTACGATCAGGGTCTACGTGGCCATCATTTCAGCCAGCTACACCGCTATTGATGGAGACTCTCTGGGGCAATATTCTCTAACCTCAATGTTTATGCGTGGTGTCAGGCAGCTGAGGCCCATCTGCAAGCCATGCATACCTCCCTGGGACCTTTCTGTGGTCCTGGAAGGTCTATCAGGTCTATCAGGTCCCCATTTGAGCCCTTAGAGTCAGCCACAGAGAAGCTTCTGACTTTAATAGTTCTTCTGCTGGCCCTGACATCTCTCAAGCAAGTAGGAGATCTAGAAGCTCTCTCTGTTGCCCCTTCCTGCCTTGACTTTGCCCTTGGATTAGCCAGGGCCTTCCTATATCCTAGGCTGGATTATATTCCTAAAGTGCCTATGTCTGCTGCCCAGCTGGTAGTGTTGCAGGCTTTCTGCCCTCCTCCATTCCTTACACTGGAACAAGAGAAATTGCATCTATTGTGTCTAGTAAGGGCTCTCTGTACTTATGTCCACCACTCGGGTCAGTGGCATAAGTTGGCGCAGCTGCTGGTATGCTTTGGCGACGACAGTAGAGGTGATGCTTTGTTGAAGGAGTGCATCTCTAATTGGATAGTGGAAACAATCTCTCGCTACGCCTCTGGGCATAAGGGTTCATTCCACTAGGTGGGTCCCTCCTCGAAGGCTTTCTCCAAAGGGGTACCCATACAGGATGTGTGTGCTGCAGGGTTTGATCTATGCTGCACACATTCACTTGCAGTGACCCTCAGGCTCTGATCTTTTGAACAGGCCATGATGACATAGTGGGTATTCTCATTCCCACAGTGTGAAGTTATGAACTTTGAGTTCCTTTTGAAAGGGAACATCTGGGTTACGCATGTAGCCTTGTTCCCTGAGACGGGAACAAAACGTTGCGTAGCTGTGTTATACTGGGGCATGCCTGTGAATTGCATCTTCACTTCATGTAAAAGAGGCTGACAGCATGGTTCACAGGTGCCGTTTTTAAATCACAACATGCTTAATTGCCACATCACCTATAAATAGGCATGATGTTACACAAGCTTCAGATACTGGCCACACGTGAAAATGCTTCCCACAGCGTGAAGCACACGAACCACCTTGTTCCCTTCTCAGGGAACAGGGTTACATATGTAACCCATACGTTTTTATTTTGCTTTCCGTCTCTTTGAATTGATGTGTTACACCGACAAATAGGAATCACGAGTTAAACATTCTGTCCACGTCGAAAAAACGTAATATGTAGGTTGTACAAATTGACATTAATCTTAACAACACAATCAAACTTGATTTCAGGCACAACAATTGCAGTACAACGTTGTCCACCATCATGTTTGTTTTGTCTAAGGATATGTCTTTGTTTTTGAATATCTCTGTTTTCTCAATCCACACTAAACTGCAAAATCTGCATTTTCAAATTCATCCACTTGGGAGAGCGTTTTTGAAAAGCACCGTTTTCGCTGGACAAAAACACTGTCTCAGTGTGGACAGAAGGCCAAAATGTAGAGAAAAAGATGCATTCAAATTTATCCACATTAATGTGGACCCAGCCAATGAGGCGTGATGTGGAAGAAATGTGCCAATGTGGAAGAAATGGAAACATGATGTCTAATATAAAATGGAAGTGTGTGTGTGTGTGTCTGTGTGTGTGTGTGTGTGTGTGTGTGTGTGTGTGTGTGTGTGTGTGTGTGTGTGTGAGATAATAATAATCCATCCATCTTCTACCGCTTACTCCTTTTCAGGGTCACGGGGAACCTGGAGCCTATCCCAGGGAGCATTGGGCACAAGGCAGGGTACACCCTGGACAGGGTGCCAGTCCATCGCAGGGCAAAATCACATACACACTCACACACCCATTCATACACCACGGACACTTTAGACACGCCAATCAGCCTACTATGCATGTCTTTGGACTGGGGGAGGAAATCAGAGTACCCGGAGGAAACCCCCGCAGCACGGGGAGAACATGCAAACTCCGCACACACAGGGCCACGGTGGGAATCAAACCCCGGACCCTGGAGGTGTGAGGCGGACGAGCTATAATAATAATGAATCTAGCAAAACTGATCATCAGCATAGAAGTTAAAGCTTAGATGCTGTATATAAAGGATAACTAAAACAGAACCTTGTGGGACACCAGTTTATATAGGATTTCTGTATAATATACTCTATTTGTAAAAAATAATGAAATAGTAGGAAAATGTGTGTGCATTACTGTGTGAGTCCCTGTGTTTGTGTAGGTACACCCACCTGCACAGGTCATCACGGAGGCAATAGCTCTCCAGGTGCAGGCAGTTAGGTTGTGCATCTTTCTCCTCATAGGAACAGGAAGGGACAATGGTCTTCCTTCTTCTCTCTCCACATAATGGCTCAGTGCAGGAGCAGAAAAGCACACCAAAGCTGTACTCTTCAGGCACACGCTCCAGAAACCTGCGCAGTGCCCGGTGGCACTTCTGTCTGTTGCAGCGATCTGAGCCTGCCACTCGCTTGGTGCACGCCAGCACATACTCTGCACGTAGGGCACCACATTTCTCGAACAGCCCACAGTCCTGCGCTGCCTTTAAACACTGGTTCTGTCCATCTACTGGAAATGAGGACACTGAGAGAGGTAGAGAGGGAGAGATGAAGGTGTGAGGTGAGGTGTGAATTAGAGCACGTCAGCAGGGTGACTGGGTGCCAGCCACCTTTTCGGTCCAGTGCTGCAGAACACGAGGACCTGAAAATGATGTAATATAACACTTTTGCCTTTGGCCTTTAGGGTGTTTTATAAGATGAATTGGAATCAGATACAATGGTTCAGTGTTCCACAATCATTAAGAAAATTGTACACTGAGTTTCCATTTTATTAGGTATACCAATTTTGTACCTACACTTGCTAGCCCATGGCTTGAAATTGCCCTGAAATAAACCTTGAAAACTTCAAAACAAATACCAAATCCACCCCTGGCAAGAATAAGTCAAACCATGACAGCACAACACTTTAGGCTATTGACAATCATAATGTGCATAGCCATCACCAGCAAGTGGACTGACTAACATAATAGCTAGCTGACAGAAATCGTTTTATACTTCTGAGCGGTTGCTTGCATCATCCTCTCAGGTGGTGACGGCTCTCCGCAATTCTCTTTGAGTTTCTGCTCTTTTCACAGTAATAAATCTCAGCAGGGTCCCATCAGATATGAAGTAGGTAAGCCTATTTAAGGCCGTATTTTGAAATTCTACTATATTTTCCTTATGTTTTATAGATTCCACCAAGGAGATTTAGGGGCCAGATTTTCAGAACCCACTCAAACCATCATATCTTTCCAGGGGCAGCCATAACTAGTCATAGACTTCCCCAGACCACCACTATTCATAAACTACAGCACATTTTGGTGAGAGTGGTGACAGTCCGCCTTGTCATCTTGATGTCACAGCCCACTGATCCACTGGCTGAAATTAGCGATATGGTGAACAAAATGGTTTCACATGACTGCCATAATTATGTGCCAGATAAATTTTTAAGAATGTAATAATAAAAAAAAAAAAAACATGAAGCATGATGGTGCAACTGCAACCTCACAGCTTTGGGGTTTGATCCTGTGTTCCTAGGAATGAATAAACAAAAATGCAAAACAATTGAACAAAATGTAACCTGCTACTTTGACACTTAACTGTAATAATATTTAATAATATTTTCTTGACATGTTAATCTATAATTTATTCATTCATTTGTAATAAGAGCTTTATCTTGGTTAGCTCTTTGGAGCCAGAGCTCATCCCAGAATCACTGTGTGTGAGGTGAGGACACACCTAGAATTGGATGCCAGACCATTGCAGTGCCCTCGTTCACACCTAGGGGCAATCCGGAAGCCGGAGAACCCATAAAGACATGGAGAACATGTGAAATTCCATGTACAGTGCTGTGAAAAAGTATTCGCCTGTATTCTGTTTTCTGATTTCTTCTGTTTTTGTGCATATCTTATACTAAATAGTTTTATAGCTTCAAATGAAATACAACATAAAACAAAGACAACCTGACTAAACACGCAATACAGTTTGTATTTTTCTTTTTTATTGAAGCAAAAAATAGTTACCCAACACCCATGTAATAACCCCCATGTGTTATCCAACACTAATGTTATCCATCACCCATGTGAAAAACTAAGTGCCCCCTTAAACTTAAAATCTGGTTTGGAGATTGGAGGATCATCTACATGTGTTTTGGCAAAATTCAGACGAGCCTTAATGTATTTTTCTGATAGTGGAGTCATGAACAGTGACCTTTATTGATACAAGAGAGGCCTGTAGTTCCTTTGATGTTGGCCTTGGCTTTTTTGTGACTTGCTGGATGAGTAGTTGCTGTGCTCTTGGAGGAAATTTGGAAGGTTGGCCACTTCTGGGAAGGTTCAATACTGTGCCGAGTTTTTTCCATTCGGAGATAATGGTTCTCACTGTGGTTCTTTGGAGTTCCAGAGCCTTTGAAATAACTTTGTAACCCATCCCAGACTGATGTATTTCAATCACCTTCTTCCTCATCATTTCTGGAATTTCTTTGGCATAGTGTGTTACTGGGTAAGACCTTTTAACCAACTTCATGCTGTTGAAAAAGTTTCTATGTAAGTGTTGATTTAATTGAACAGGGTTTGCAGTAATCAGTCCTGGTTGCATCTAGTCTAGCTGAACCCCATTATGAATGCAGTTTCATAGATTGGAGAATTAGTAACTACAGGGGCAAATACATTTTCACACAGGTCCGGTTGGTATTGGATAACTATTTTTGCTTCATTAATTAGCATCATCTGTATATTGTGTTTATTCATGTTGCCTTTTTTTATCTTAGATTTTGTTTTAATTTCTGAAACTGTTTAGTTTCAGAGTATAAGTATTTGTATGTTATACATAAAAACAGAAGAAATCAAGATGGGGCAAAAACTTTTTCACAGCACTGCATACACCCATGCTCAGGATTAAAGCAGGAACACTGGAAGTATGAGACAGTAACGCTACCTACTGTGCCATCATGCTGCCTGTAGTATATTAGCTAACCATAAATAGCTAGTTGCTGAGAAAGACATTGTTAATGGTCATGTTTTTTCTTCCATCCCAAGCAAGAACTTGCAGCTGAAACACTCTATGTCAGCATCACCATTAAGAATAGTCCATCATCCGAGTAATATGTGGCCAGAGGTGAAGCTGTCAGTGATGAATGGGGTAAAGGAGGGCTAACACATTGCACATAGCAATAGACAGGCCTCCTGTCAGTAATTGTAGCTCTACAAAGTGCACTTATACGGTTGGTATACCTGACACTGAGTGTTGAAGATGTGAAGTACCTGCCACAATCGAGGCCAGTTTTGTTACTTCGCTATTTCTCGCAAGCTCCAGTTCGATGTCCTCGTACGGGGACGTCTCAATGTCATCATACCCTGCAACAGACACACAATCAGTCTTATCAGTGCAGCTACACACACTTGGAGCCAAACAAGTGGTGGAATATTCCAGCGTAATTAAGCCTGCTGAAGCGCACCATTACCTTATCGTTACAGCTAATTAAGTGAGCTGCTGTGCTTAATCAAATTACTGGGATTATATGATGGCTCTATGATGATGCATAACACATAATAACATAACTAATATTGCCTAGTTATCATCTAGACTTAGAAGACTCCTAGGGGGAAAGTGTACATGTGTGGGGGAGGTTATTTGCTTCGGCAGCATCGGTGAGAAAGCGTGATGAGTTCAAATCAGACAGACGAGTATTCCATGTGTGCGATATAATTCCGACGAGCCGCATTCCACGCTCAACATCGAAATTATAAAGCATCATTTTTCTTATCACGATCTCGCATGCAGAAAAGCACAATGCAAATGAGTGTTTTTGGCACGACGTGTATCACGGCGCAATCACGCAGCTGTGAGCCGCGGCCGGAGATACGATTCACAATTTGAAACGCAGGGCTGAACACTTGACATTTCCATTTGACAGTGGCGGAAAAGCGCTCGTTTCACAGGACTGCTCGTCTCTGCTCTGACAAACTCTATCCTGACTCTCCACACACTCGTATCACCACTCAGACACTAGCATATTAGGATACTTGAAACCATTTCAATGATACAGCGGTATGTATCTCATTTGTATTTTGTTTGAATAAATATTTAATGATCATTTATTTATATACCACTCTTTCATACTGTGTATGAAGGTCAACAAGGAAGATTACCTATACCGATATGACCTGGTTGCAGGAAGGGGAAATAGGCTAACGATAAACAGTAGAACCCTGCATTTTTTGTAATTTCACTAAACTCTAAAGCATGGTCCTCTTAATCTAATGTTATATTTACGAATACAAACAACGCCTAAACTAAATAAAATGATGACTGATTATGGGTCTGTTAAAAGTATGGAGAACTCAGAGGCTGTGAGCAATGAGTGAATTCTGCTTTGTACCAGAAAGCCAGACACTCCCACTGAAGACCTTTCGGGTAGGAGCTGTTAAACAGTAAGGTGTAGGGAGGTGGTGGGTGGGGAAACAACATCACTAATAAAGAAAGAGACAGATTGGAATTTACAGGAAGAACGTGGCACTTCCAGCATGACCTTTTTCCCAAACTTCATGTGGATCCTAACTCCATTTGTTGTAGAATATGATATCATCATATCGCCCAGCCCTAGATATTCACCAATACAGAATTTCCACTCGTGAACACACATGCCCAAATAAGCATTCATGTACATCCACTCTCCAACACACCCATAAACATATAAGTGCATGTAATGACACACATACAGGTTCCTCACCCTGTGGGAAGCGCACGGTCCAGTACACTCGGAGACAGAGAGTCTCTTTGCGTGATCCGCGCTGGCACTTGCACTCCTGCAGGGGCCGATGGTGCAGCAGGGCATTCTGGGCATCAGCGCAGGCTTGGCGGACTTCAGGAACGAGCGGCACAACGGCTTCTTCGTCCACGCAGTAGTCCAGCTGTCTGTACAGTTTTTCACACTCAGGTTGGGCCATACACTCCTGTACAGCCTGCCCGCAGTCCAGCGTGCCCGGGAACAGGGGCACCACCGAGGACAACCAGCCTGAGGGACGACATTACAGGACACTTGTAATCACTACTGACATTCAACTTGAGAATTTCGAGCAATATATGGGCTTCAAACACACTGTCGATCAGTAATCATTTCCAAAACCTGAACGCAACCAGAAGCAAAAGTGACGAATACTGTGGGAAATTTAAAAAAAAAAAAAGATTAAAAAAATGTCTATGGTACTATGAAGGCACACACTAACTCCTCCTCCTTTTATAGGGTGCCATTTATTTTAATCTAATTCAATAGTTAGTCTTGTTTGTCTCCATTTAGGGGCATTTTGGATTGCTTCCTTTCAAGTCATTAATAGGAAATAACTTCATGAACTGTGTGGGCCTCATTTATCAAAGTGGATACAAATAAATCCATACTTAGGAACATGTAAAGAGGAAATTTGGTATTCGTGAAAGTCCCGCAATCTCAGAACAACGTTCATAACCTACTCGAGTGTGTGTAAATTAACCCATAAGAAAACTAATGTAAAACCTCGACTGGACCAGCTTCAATTCATATCATTTACATGGATTACTGCACTTTTATTGCTTTAATATAAAGATTATTCTGTCAAGTCTTAATAGGTTATTTATTTCAATGAGAAATTTAATGAAAATGTGGTGAAATGTAGTCATTTCATATTAAGCACATTAATTAAAGAAATATTAAATATGAAAAGAAAAAAAAAAAGATGAAAGCAGACAACACAAATCCATTATTTAAAACAAATAAGACCAATCATTTAATTAAAACAAAATAAACGCACCTGTGGTCTGTTTATATCCATCAGCTATAAGCAAATGGCTCAGCTGAGGGGCGATTTAGAGCATACTGCATTTATGAGGGAATGGATATTTAGAGTCCGGTACGATTTTCTTTCCACGAGGACGAAAGCTGGCTTATAAATCGTTTCCGATTGCTATGCCGTCTTCTTTAAATGCCGTGCAACACTTTACAGCCGACACTGATTCGACCAACCTGTGCATGTCCAAGCTTTGTCAGTGCTTGAATTTCTTGTTACTGCCTCATTTCAAAAAGAGATAAGTGAGACGATTTGAGAGCGTGTTGGCATGAGAGACTTAAATCATTTAAAAATACCAGTTTCCATGTGTGATGCTTGGTGTCCATGATCACCTGGGAACAGTATAGACATATATTTCTTCTCCATTTGCCTGTCAAACCATTTTCTTTTCACCTCATTTAACTCACATCTAATTGACCCTTTCTGTAATTTGTCTCTAGATTCTGGCCTTTTCAAGTGCTGTTCCACTGCTAAAAAAAAAATAATAATGATGTAGACATAAAATACTTTAAAATAACTTCCACTCCTGCTTGTGAGAAATTCCTTTTCTTTCATCCTCATTTTGTTTTTTGAGCTCTCTCTCTCTCTGAGCATTTTCTTTTATAGAGTTAAGTGCACACAAGCTGTGTCAGGAATGCGCTTTGCACTTTAAATACACGTGCAAACTCCATTCAATTCATTTTCAGTTTCTCCTTAATGAGCAAGCCAAAGGCGACTACAGGAAGGAAGAACTCCCTGACACGACATAAGGAAGAAACTGTGAGAGGAACCAGACGCAAAAGGGAACCCATCCTCATCTGGGTGACACGGGACTGTGCGATTATAAATAATTTAACTTCTATATTGTAGCTGTATACTATATAGGCAAAAATTGCTAATTGTGCAAACAGGAACTTATGAGTGTATGACCAACTTACGAGTGAGCATCAGAGTAATTTCTGAATTCATTACAGTTTTAACTTAAAGTCTATTGCATCAAACCGCCCTGTAAACCCGGATAAGTTCATTTAACTCAAAAAATTTGAGGAAACTAATTACCTTAAGTTGATAACTCAATTTCTTTAAGTCAAACACACTTAAATATAACAACAATTTATTTTAAATGATAAAGTATGAGTTCATTATAAAGTATGACTAAATCAAACCTGCTCTATAAGATAGAATGTTAATTAATAATGCATAATTTATAACTACGTACACAAACGTCATTGGATGACATTGGATTCATTTAATAATTTACACTGATCCTCCTTATCGGATGTAGAAAGACGCACTAAAAAACAATCACCAATAATTTCATCCCAACGCCATCCAGTGATGTTTGTGTACGCAGTTGCATACGGCGAATTATATAAACAATTTGAAATGATGCAAATAGTGCATGGTTATTTAGTTTACCCCGACATGTTAATTTATACATTAACTAACAAAATATACTAACATATACTTAAGAGGGCAGTGATTAAGAGGGCTCTGGGTTACTGATCAGAAAGTCAGGAGTTCAAGCCCTAACACTGCCACGCTGCCACTTTTGGGCCCTTGAGTAAGACCCTTAACCGTCTGCTCCAGGGGCGCTGTATCATACCTGACCCTGTGCTCTGTCCCCAAGTTCTTATCAAGCTGGGATGTTCAAAGAAAAAGAATTTCACGGTGCTATAATGTAGATGTGACTGATCAAGGCTTCTTTTTAAGGTGGCTGTTATTCACACATGAATTCGTAAGACTCACGTCGTAGTTACGGTTAGTTAAGGCAAAGACAAAACATTCTAATGGACAGAAATATATCCTCATTATCTCAAACTCACTTTGAAGCATGTTTTTGTTTACGTGATGCCGGATTGTTTGGTTGATGACGTAAGCAAACTCGCAGTTTTGCTCGAATCCGAAGGTGTTGATAATAACAGATCTGAAAATATTTATGACCGTGACGTAAATTTTATTTTAATGTGCTCATACTAACACATTATCTTATAACAGCTCATTAACAGGGACTGGTATAAACATTATGAACTGTTTATAAACAGACTGGTATGACAAAACAAAGAAAGAAAGAAACAGTCCTAAATCATGAAGGGTCACAGCAGGGCTGTGTGTACGTCTGCTATCACCTCTTCTCTTCTGGACTTTATTATTATTTCATAATTGTTTTAAAAAAATAAATAAATAAATAAATAAAAATAGGGAATGACTTCACGGTCATGAACCCCACTCCCATGTGAGAGAATTAACATCCCCCTTTCTCGCCCTATTTTTTCTCCGGTCCTTCTTCTCTTTCTCTCTTTATCATTCTCTCGAACTTCGTTTCTCTCTTTCTCCTCTATTTATATTTAATTCTCTCTATCCTTCATTTCTCTCTTCCTCCGTGTTTCACTCTCTCTATCGACCATACACCTCTATTTCTGTTTCATTCTCTCAACCTACCATTACTCTTTCTCTCTCCTCCTCTCTTTCTGTTTCATTGTCTCTCCTATATCTCTCCGTTTCATTCCATCTGTTTCATTCTCTCTATCCTCCATCTCTCCTTCCTTCTCTTACATTCTCTCTCACTCCTCCATCTCTCTATTCCTCTGTTTCATTCACTTGATCTTCCTTATCTCTCTTTCTTCTTCCTCTTTCCCTCTGCTTCATTCTTTCATTCATTCTGCTTCAATCTCTCTCTTTCATTCTCTCTGTTTCAAGCTCATTCTCTCCCACTCTGTTTCATTCTCTCAAGCTTCCATGTCGCTCTCTTCCTCCTCTCTTTCTATGTATAGCAGACACAATCTAAGCCTAATAATAAACCGATTTAAAATATGATATAGTAGTAGTTTTAATAAGGAGACAAAATATTCTAATGGACAAAAAAATATCTTATCTCAAACTCACTTTGAAGCATGTTTTTGTTTATGTGATGCTGGGGCACTTTAATTGATGACGTAAGCAAAATCACAGTTCTATCGTTAGAACTAATTCTTCATCGTATTATCTGACATGGAGAATATAGTAGTAGTAGTTTTAGCAGTAGTTTTAGTAGTAGTCATAGTTTTAATAGTAGTAGTAGTTTTAGCAGTAGTTTTAGTAGTAGAAGTAGTTTTAGTAGTAGTAGTAGTTTTAGCAGTAGTTTTAGTAGTAGTAGTAGTTTTAGCAGTAGTTTTAGTAGTAGTAGTAGTTTTAATGGTAGTAGTAGTTTTAGCAGTAGTTTTAGTAGTAGTAGTAGTTTTAGCAGTAGTTTTAGTAGTAGTAGTAGTTTTAATGGTAGTAGTAGTTTTAGCAGTAGTTTTAGTAGTAGTAGTAGTTTTAGCAGTAGTTTTAGTAGTAGTAGTAGTTTTAGCAGTAGTTTTAATGGTAGTAGTAGTTTTAGTAGTAGTAGTAGTTTTAGCAGTAGTTTTAGTAGTAGTAGTAGTTTTAGCAGTAGTTTTAGTAGTAGTAGTAGTTTTAATAGTAGTAGTAGTTTTAGCAGTAGTTTTAGTAGTAGTAGTAGTTTTAGCAGTAGTTTTAGTAGTAGTAGTAGTTTTAATGGTAGTAGTAGTAGTAGTAGTATTTTAATAGTAGTAGTTGTTTTAGTAGTAGTAGTAGTCGTAGTTTTAATAGTAGTAGTTTTAGCAGTAGTTTAGTAGTAGTAGTCGTAGTTTTAATAGTAGTAGTAGTTTTAATAGTAGTTGGTTTTAATAGTAGTCATAGTTTTAGTATTTTTAATCGTAGTAGTAGCAGTAATAGATTTAATAGTAGTAGTATTTTTAGTAGTAGTTTTAATAGTAGTACTACCTTTAGCAGTAGTTTTAATAGTAGTACTACCTTTAGTAGTAGTTTTAGCAGTAGTTTTAATAGTAGTACTAGCTTTAGTAGTAGTTTTAGTAGTAGTTTTAATAGTAGTACTACCTTTAGCAGTAGTTTTAATAGTAGTACTACCTTTAGTAGTAGTTTTAGTAGTAGTAGTAGTTTTAGTAGTAGTTTTAATAGTAGTAGTAGTTTTAATAGTAGTACTACCTTTAGCAGTAGTTTTAATAGTAGTACTACCTTTAGTAGTAGTTTTAGCAGTAGTTTTAATAGTAGTACTACCTTTAGTAGTAGTTTTAGCAGTAGTTTTAATAGTAGTACTAGCTTTAGTAGTAGTTTTAGCAGTAGTTTTAATAGTAGTACTACCTTTAGCAGTAGTTTTAATAGTAGTACTACCTTTAGTAGTAGTTTTAGCAGTAGTTTTAATAGTAGTACTAGCTTTAGTAGTAGTTTTAGTAGTAGTTTTAATAGTAGAAGTAGTTTTAGCAGTAGTACTAGCTTTAGTAGTAGTTTTAGTAGTAGTTTTAATAGTAGTAGTAGTTTTAGAAGTATTTTAATAGTAGTACTAGCTTTAGTAGTAGTAGTAGTAGTTTTAATAGTTGTAGTTTTAGCATTTTTAATCATAGTAGTCGTCATAATTTTAATAGTAGTAGTAGTTTTAGTAGTAGTTGTTGTTTTAATAGTAGTTTTAATAGTAGTAGTAGTTTTAGTAGTAGTTTTAGTAATAGTTGTTGTTTTAATAGTAGTTTTAATAGAGGTAGTAGTTTTAATAGTAGTAGTAGTTTTAGTATTTTTAATAGCAGCAGTAGTAGTAGTAGTCGTCATAGTTTTAATAGTAGTAGTAGTAGTAGTAGTAGTAGTAGCAATAGTAGTAGTAGATGTCATAGCTTTAATTGTAGTAGTAGTAGTAGTAGTAGTAGTAGTAGTAGTAGTAGTAGAAGTAGATGTCATAGCTTTAATTGTAGTAGTAGTAGTAGTAGTAGAAGTAGTTGTCATAGTTTTAATTGTAGTAGTAGTATTATGTTAGCAGTTGCAGTTGCATGTGCGTGTACTTCCCACTTCCTAGTCTTGTAAAGTGTGAAATTGCAACATGTTGAAATTCTGGTCTGTGGTAATGATAATGGAAAATTGCTTTGTGTATGTGCGTGTGTGTGTGTGTGTGTGTGTTGTCATAATTGACCACGTATTCATGACTTGCAAGCTGGACTTCTACATTTCAACAAACACTTATCAGAGAGTGAGAGCAGATGGGGTTCATAGTGTGTCAGCACAGCTTTCAGGGTTAAAGGTTAAACACCACAGGTTCAAAAGTTAAAGCAGACGACTCACAATAGCAAACCCAGATGAACTCTGTCTGTCAGAGCGAGGTGAGGAGTCGCAGTGTGCTGTTGTTCAAACACTGTGAATATGATTTAGACTTTGTGCTTCCTCTCTTGTCAGGTCAAAATACGTTCAGCAGAAATGTTCAGTAACAAATCATGCTCAGAACAGAACTTTAATGTTTTTGTTGGGACATGTAATAACAACACATATTTATGATGAGAAACATTTTCCCTGTAAAAAAGAAAAAAGAAAAAAAAAGAAAAATCAATCTCCAATGTTCGTAAATTGAAAAAACAAAGAAAGAAAGAAACAGTACTAAATTGTGAAGGGTCACAGCAGGGCTGTGAATACGGCTGCCATCACCTACTCTCTTCTGGACTTTATTATTCTTTCATAATTGTTTTTTTTTTTTTTTTTTTTTTTTTTTTTAAAAAGAGGGAATGACTTCACGGTCATTTCCTGTTTCCCAGGCATCAACCCCACTTCTGTGTGAGAGAATGAAGATCCCCTTTCTCTCCCTACTTTTTCCTTCTACTCTTTCTCTCTTTTTCATTCTCTCGATCGCCATCTCTCTCTTTCTTTTTTTCTCCATTTCTATTTAATTCTCTCTATCCTCCATTTCTCTCTTCCTCCATGTTTCACACTCTCTATCGACCATACACCTCTACAGTGCATCCAGAAAGTATTCACAGCGCTTTACTTATTCCACATTTTTTAATTCATTATTTTCCTCAAAATTCTACAAACAATACCCCATAATGACAACATGAAAGAAAAAACGCACATGTACATAAGTATTCACATCCTCTGCCATGACACTCAAAATTGAGCTCAGGTGCATCCTGTTTCCACTGATCATCCTTGAGATGTTTCTACAACTCGATTGGAGTCCACCTGTGGTAAATTCAGTTGATTGGACATGATTTGGAAAGGCACACGCCTGTCTATATAAGGTCCCAAAGTTAACAATGCATGTCAGAGCCCAAACCAAGCCATGCAGTCCAAGGAATTGTCTGTAGACCTCCAAGACAGGATTGTATCAAGGCATAGATCTGGGGAAGGGTACAGAAACATTTCTGAAGCACTGAAGGTCCCAATGAGCACAGTGACCCCCTTCTAAGTTTGGAACCACCAGGACTCTTCCTAGAGCTGGCCACCCAGGCCAAACTGAGCGATCAGGGGAGAAGGGCCTTAGTCAGGGAGGTGACCAAAAGCCCGATGGTCACTCTGACAGAGCTCCAGCGTGTCTCTGTGGAGAGAGGAGAACCTTCCAGAAGAACAGCCATCTCTGCAGCACTCCACCAATCAGGCCTGTATGGTAGAGTGGCCAGAAGGAAGCCACTCCTCAGTAAAAGGCACATGACAGCCTACCTGGAGTTTGCCAAAGGGCACCTGAGGACTCTCAGACCAAAGATTGAACTCTTTGGCCTGAATGGCAAGAGTCATGTCTAGAGAAAACCAGGCACCACTCATCACCTGGCCAATACCATCCCTACAGTGAAGCATGGTGGTGGCAGCATCATGCTGTGGGGATGTTTTTCAGCAGCAGGAACTGGGAGACTAGTCAGGATCGAGGGAAAGATGAATGCAGCAATGTACAGAGACATCCTTGATGAAAACCTGCTCCAGAGCGCTCTGGACCTCAGACTAGGGCGAAGGTTCATCTTCCAACAGGACAACGACCCTAAGCACACAGCCAAGATAACAAAGGAGTAGCTACAGGACAACTCTCTGAATGTCTTTGAGTGGCCCAGCCAGAGCCCAGACTTGAACCCGATTGAATATCTCTGGAGAGATCTGAAAATGGCTGTGCACCGACGCTCCCCATCCAACCTGATGGCGCTTGAGAGGTCCTGCAAAGAAGAATGGGAGAAACTGCCCAGTAATAGGTGTGCCAAGCTTGTAGCATCATACTCAAAAAATCTTGAGGCTGTAATTGGTGCCAAAGGTGCTTCAACAAAGTATTGAGCAAAGGCTGTGAATACTTATGTACATATGTTTTTTTTTGGTTTGTTTGTTGTTGTTGTTTTATAAATTTGCAAAGATTTCAAATAAACTTCTTTCATGTTGTCATTATGGGGTATTGTTTGTAGAATTTTGAGGAATTTAATGAATTGAATCCATTTTGGAATAAGACTGTAATATAACAAAATGTGGAAAAAGTGAAGCGCTGTGAATACTTTCTGGATGTACTGTATTTCTGTTTCATTCTCTCAACCTTCCAGCTTTCTCTCTCCTTCTCCTCTTTTTATCTCTGTTTCATTGTCTCTCTTCCATAGCTCTCTCTATCTTTCCATCTGTTTCATTCTCTCTATCTTCAATCTCTCTCTTCCTCCACTCTTTTCCTCCATTTCATTCTGTCTGTTCTCCATATCTCTCCCTTTCTGTCCATGTTTCATTCTCTCTCTTCCATCCTTCTCTTCCAGTTTCATTCTCTCAATCCGCCATCTCCTTCCATCTCTTACATTCTCTCTCTCCTCCATCTCTCTATTCCTCTTTCATTCACTTGATCTTCCATATCTCGCTCTTCTTACTCTTTCTGTTACATTCTCTCTATTTTCCACCTCTTTCGATCTCTTTCTCTCTGCTTCATTCTTTCTATCCTCCCTCTCTCTCTTTCTCTCCCATCTCTCTCTTCCTGTTTACTTCTCTCAAGCTTCCATGTATCTCCTTTCCTCCTCTCTTTCTGTTTCACTCTCTATATCCCACGTCTCTCTCTTTCATTCTCTCTGTCCTCCCTCCATCTCCATCTCTTCCTCACTGTTTCATTTTTCTCTCACATCTACTTCTTTCTTCCTTATCTCTCTCTCCCTCTCTCACTTCAAGCCCATACCTCTCCCACTTTTCTTCTCTCGATATCCCCATCTCATAGCCGTACCCTCTCTCTGTCTTTCTCTTCTTCCCTTCTCTCTTTCCTCGTCTCTGTCTTTTTTTTCTGTCTGTTTCACCAATCTTTGCCTCAGTTGCCACCCCACACCCCCAACCCTCTCCCTCTCTACGTCTCTATCTTCCCCTTAAGGTAATGGCATAAATTTGTTTCGAAAAATGTAAATATTCAGTAAATATATAAATCATTCATTTTTCATCTTCAGTAAGCTCTTTATCCTGGTCAGGGTTGCAGTGGATCCGAAGTCTATCCAGGGAACACTAGGAGCGAGGCGGGAATACACTCTGGACTTGCCTTTGTTTCTTGCCATTCTTTCTGATGAGGTATTGTGTTCATTTGTATTCACCATGCAGTGTTTCATAACATTTCCGTTTAATGTGTTATGCATACAGCGTAATTAATTTTTCCCTAATAATAAGTATAATTGGTCTTATTAATGTCTTTCGCTCTACCTCTCATCACATCTTCTTTCCCATCCCTCTCCTGTTTTCTCTCTTTTTCTGTCTCCCCTCTCTGTTTTTTTTTTCTCTCAGTCTTGCCAGAACAGCAGGGTGTCCTAATTGCTGTAAGGATTCGTGTTAAACTATGTGCTGATTGAGTATTTGCGGCTGTGAGCTGTAAATTAAACTGCGGTGGAAGCTTTGACCTCGGCTTCTGAAAGAGGAAAAAAAACCCACCACAGATCTAATCACTTATACTACAAACACCACACATCTAATCACATCTTATACTACAAACACCACAGATCTAATCACTTCTTATACTACAAACACCACACATCTAATCACATCTTATACTACAAACACCACAGATCTAATCACTTCTTATACTACAAACACCACACATCTAATCACATCTTATACTACAAACACCACAGATCTAATCACATCTTATACTACAAACACCACACATCTAATCACTTCTTATACTACAAACACCACACATCTAATCACATCTTATACTACAAACACCACAGATCTAATCACTTTTTATACTACAAACACCACACATCTAATCACATCTTATACTTCAAACACCACACATCTAATCACATCTTATACTACAAACACCATACATCTAATCACATCTTATACTACAAACACCATACATCTAATCACATCTTATACTACAAACACCATACATCTAATCACATCTTATACAAACACCACACATCTAATCACTTCTTATACTACAAACACCATACATCTAATCACATCGTATACTACAAACACCACACATCTAATCACTTCTTATACTACAAACACCATACATCTAATCACATCGTATACTACAAACACCATACATCTAATCACATCTTATACAAACACCATACATCTAATCACTTCTTATACTACAAACACCACACATCTAATCACATCTTATACTACAAACACCACACATCTAATCACACCGTATACTACAAACACCATACATCTAATCACGTCTTATACAAACACCACACATCTAATCACATCTTATACTACAAACACCACACATCAAATCACTTCTTATACTACAAACACCACACATCTAATCACATCTTATACTACAAACACCACACATCTAATCACTTCTTATACTACAAACACCACACATCTAATCACATCTTATACTACAAACACCACACATCTAATCACTTCTTCTAGTAAAATAATAATAATAGTGGGCGGCTATGGTTCAGGTGGTAGAGCTGGTTGTCCACTAATCGTAGGGTTGGCGGTTTGATTCCCGGCCCACATGACACCATGTGCAGAAGTGTCCTTGGGCAAGACACTGAACCCCAAGTTGCTCCCAATGGCAAGTTAGTACCTTGCATGGCAGCTCTGCTACCATTGGTGTGAATGGGTGAATGAGACAGTGTAAAGTGCTTTGGAACTGCTAAGGTTAAAAAAGCGCTATCTAAGTGCAGACCATTTAAAAACACCGCACATCTAATCACTTCTTATGGTAATAACACCACATGTCCTATTTCAGATTTATGCAGGGAAAAAAACATGCATGTCCATTCACAAGTTATGCATAAAAAAACACATGTCCAATCATAGTTTATGCAAAAATGTCCACGTTTCCAATCACAATTTATGTTAAAAAAAAAAAAAAATACACCACATCCAAGAAAAGCCATGTCCAATCATAGGTTCTATTGAAAAACATGCATGTCTAATCATAGGCTATACTAAAAACACCAAATGTCCAATTGCAGCTTTGTCTAACACATATCCAGTCATGACTTAAAAAAAAAAAACATAAGGTGTCTACTCACATCAAAAAACACACATCTAAGGCCACTACAAAAAATAGCACATGCTCAATCTCAGCCTATAGTTAATACACCACAATTCTCATCAGAGTTTATACAAGATCAACACATGTCCAATCATAGCTTCTACTAAAAATATGACACATCTAACATGGCTTCTACCAAAACACAACGTATCTAATCATGGATTCTACTAAAAACACCAAATGTCTAATCATGGCTTCTACTAAAACACCACGTGTCTAATCATGGCTTCTAATAAAAACACCAAATGTCTAATCATGGATTCTACTACAAACATCACATGTCTAATCATGGCTTCTACTAAAAACACCACATGTCTAATCATAGCTTCCACTAAAAAACACCAAATGTCTAATCATGGCTTCTACTAAAAATACCAAAAGTCTAATCATGGCTTCTACTAAAAACACCAAATTTCTAATCATGGCTCTACTAAAAACACCACATGTCTAATCATAGCTTCCACTAAAAAACACCCAATCTGTAATCATGGATTCACAAATTACACATGAACCACCACACATCTAATCTGTTTGAATTAGGCTAGTGACTAGTTTTTATTTAGCTATCAGCTTGTGTGGATTCTTCACACTGAATGGTTTGCAAAATATATATTTTTATTTTTTTAATGACACATTAAAACTAGATGCTTTTCTATGCTAATGGATTTATTCTTGAGAAATAAAGGATAAACAGTAGACAGACCCACAACACAGCACTGATCTGGATGATGATGATGATGATGATGATGATGATGATGATGATGATGATGATGAAACTCTAACAAACAAATGAACAGAAAGCGGCACAGACACACGACATATGCTAGTGCTCTAAGGAGAGAACAAGAGGAAAGTCTGAAAGAAAGAGTAGGAGTAAGAAGATCGAGAGAGGGATAAAAATAAAAAAAAGAAAATGTGTGTGGGGGCGGTGGGGTTGTGGGTGGGGTTGTGGGGGGGGTAATAAACACGGAATGACAGACAGCGGAAGCAGCAAGCAAGGAAACGGTCTCAGTATGGAGGCCGATTGCAATCAGACACATGCTGGCCTAGGTATTATGGTATGTGTGTGTGTGTGTGCTTGTGTGTGTATTTGAGTGTGTGTGTGTGTGTGTCTACTGAAAATACATTTGGTACACAAGAGTGACACGCCACACTTACACACACAGACACCTTGAAGAACTTGCTTTTAGTTGCACCACACACACACAAACACAGACAGAGGTAGCGACAGAAACAGTTACCACCATTCTGAAAAATTGTACAGCAATATAGAAAAGTAATGGGAGGGTTTGTGTGCAGACCGGCATGTGTGTGTGTGTGCCAGATCCAGCAGTGTTAACTGATCAATACAGCCAGCCTGACGAGAAAAGAATGTTAATGAGGATTTTAGCAATCATAAACTCTAATCCACAGCCTTTGCTGGTCAGATTCTCTCACAGAAGTAAAGAGAAAAAGGAAGAAAACAATGTCGAGAGAAAGTGAGAGAAAAGTAAACAAGAAAAACACCACCTTTATCCACATTTTGCTCAGATTGCCTCAATTTCTAAAATAAGATTGTCAAACTAGAGGGACTAATGTGCCATCTTCCAAAAAAAAAAAAAAAGAAACCTGGCTTTCTGGCTGCAAAATTTGAGAAACAAATCCATTAACAGTAACTTCAGATGAGTTACTGGTACCAGACTAAATTCAAATGAGCATCTTAATGAACAGGAAATACTTTATTTTATTAATGTCAGTGCCATATAAACATAGACTAGCAAGATTAAGCAAAGTATGTGTGAACGTATATGAAATAAAATCTACAGAAATGTTCTTCTTCAAGGGTTCATTATATAATTAGGGCTTCTTCGCTTCCTAATAAGAGTTCTACTTGGAATAGTACCAGAGTACCTAGTACCTTTTAGGGTTTCCCCAGAATGACAAACCATTGGGGAAATCTTTACTTTGTTAGACCTATTTTCTCCAATTGTGAGAAAAATGGTTCTCCAAGGGTTCACTGGATAATTATTACCTCTTAGATTCCTAAAAGCTAAGTTCCACTCGGATCCATTTCTGATTGGAAAACACTACTGTAGAGTTCTACAAAGCTGGGTCAAATGAAAACAATCATATAGAACCCCTTTACTACTATTGTAGAACCCTTAAAACACAGGAAAACCATTTGAAGAACCTTGATTTCTAGTAAACGGGTTTACCTTTATTGTGAGTGTTAAAGTTCCAAGCTGGAGAAAGAAGTTTTTTTTTTGTTTTTTTTTTTTGCATTGTTTATTGCAAATAGGTGACACAAAAATTTCATAATTTTTACTACATAACCTCCATTTTGTCCAATGTAAGTGTTCTAGCGCTTAACGAGTCTCCGGATTCGTCTTGAAAAACAACGTCTTCTGAAAAAAAATGAAGGTTTTTCATTTGACTCATTCTCTTACGTCACACGTTTAAGGGTTCGTAGAGAGACGCAATCAAAGACGCATGGCAAATTAAAACGTTTTGCTTTTTTTTTTTTAAATGGAGCACACATCATACAATTGAAGCGCAAACAATGAGATACTGTAAACAAAACATTTCAAATGAGTCATTTCAAATGATTCATTGGTAGTATTTTAGTACACTAGTATTCACTGATACTTTTAGGATTCTCATTGCACTGATATGGTTCAGATAGATTGGGGGGAGGGGGGTTGGGTTGGTGTATTTGTTTTTCATGGTCTACAGTCAGAGAGAACTCAACAATACATGTAGAAAAGTACTATTAATTTCAGCACTAACCTATTCTCCTCATTCTGTTTTTTTAGGTTTTTTTGTTTTTTTTTTCAAACTAATTAAAACCCAGTTTACAGAAAATGACGACAGTCTAAACCCTCCTTTCGGCTGTGAAGTGTGTGTGAATTACAAGGCTGATAAAATCCGTTAATGAGCGTAAAACATTAAAACACAATACCTACAGAATGTTCACTCCCACCCGTTTAGTCGTTCAGTAAAGGGGAATGAAACGTGTGGAGGAATAAAAGCTGATGTCTAATTACGATGTGTTTGTGGCTCCATTTCCCTGAGTGTGTGCATCTGTGAGTAAGTTTATTTAACTATACTTTTTTATTATTATTTATTTATTTTTTATTTCTTGCCTAATTTCCTTTCTAGTTTATTTATTTTTTTTCTTGAGTCTGTTTTGATGTTTGTCTACACTTGTAACATAATCTGCAGTCCAAATATGTTTAATTAATCCGACAGTCTTTGAAAAATATCCCTCAAGGCCTCTTTACATGGTTAATGTTCGAGCTTCCCTTGCATTTCAGTTTGTGCTGCATTTGTTCCACATCTTTAAAAAACATGTTTATTCAGTGGTTCTTTAAGATTTTACTGGATAATTAAGGCTTCTTAGCTTCTAAAAAGGGTTTCTACTTGGATCTCTTTCTAATAGGAAAACGCTTGTTTTAGGGTTCTATATAAAACCATTAAGGGTTCCCTCAGAGTGACAAATCAAAGGTTGCTTTAGGTAGAACTTTTTCTCCAGCATTGAACTTCAAAGTTCTTAGAAATAGGGTTCTTCAACAGGGGTGTGGAATATTTTAAGGGTTCTAGCTCTCTAAAAATGATTCCATCCATTTCTAATAAGAAAAGTCTTTGTTGTTGGGTTTTGCCTTGAATATATAAGACTTTTCCCAAATTCACAAACCAAAGAACCCTTTATATTGTTAGAACTTTTTTCTCCTACTCTAAACTTCAACACTATTAGAAATGAGGGTTTTTAAAGACTTAAATGTTCTAGCACTCTAAACGGGTTCTACTTGGAGCCCTTTCTAATAGGAAATTCCCCAAAGTTGCAAATCAAAGAACTTGCCAGAACTTTGAATGCTGAACTTCAACATTCTTACAAAAAGGGTTCCTCAAAAGGGGGCTGTGGTACTATATATTTTAAGGGTTCTGGCTGTCTAAAAACAGTTGTACTAAGATCCATTGCTAATAGGAAAACTCTTTGCTGTTGAGTTTTGCATAGATCATTTTAGACCTTTCCTAAATTTATTTCTCCTGCATTGAGCTTCAACACTATTAGAAATAAGGGGTCTTCAAATGGTTTTTAAAGGTTTAATGGTTCTAGCTGTCTAAAGGGGTTCTACGTGGATCCCTTTTTGACAGGAAAACTCGTTGTTGTAGGATTCCTTTGAAGGTTTCCCCCAGTGAAACAACTAAGTAACTTTTAAAAGTCCCAAATCTTCAAAGAGTGCATGTATGTATGTATGTATGTATGTATGTATGTATCATGTAGCACAAGCAATCAATCATCAATCTGGAAGCATTGGTACTATAAGAGTGACTGATGGAGAAGTACAGCTGCAGTTTCCTTACACAATACCCTCTGGTACTTTGTGCAAAGAAACAGCAAAAAAAAAAAAAAAAAAAAAAAGGAAAAAAGGCAATGATCATTGCTCTTTAAAAAATCTTTTTATTATTATTATTATTCCTCATTTCAAGGGAGCCACTTATGAAAAATGTCTATTGAGCTGTTGAGATTGATCTGGGTCTCTGCACAGAACATGAAGGATAAGTTCTCTTCGAGCTCTAAAGAAGTAAAAGAGTGCCTGAGGGCTGCTGTTCTTTAAATCAGACAGTCAGAGGTTTTAGTGGAATGTGGGTCAGAGCTCCGTCCTGCTCGCTATCGGTGACACGTCACATCAGAGCATAGCGGCTGTATTAAAGCGAGCAGGCGGAGGAGGCTGAGAGTGATTGACAGCTCGGAGGAAAACGGAGCCGAGATTGAGGGAGGAAGTTCTCGCCGCAGCACATTAACGGGCCGCTAATTTAGAACGCTTAGCCGACACCATCCGTTTAATGATAATGAGCTGAAACATTATGCTAAAATCAGGACTGGGTGTGCGCGCATATGTATGCATACATACACACACACACACACACACACACACACACACACACATATATATATATATATATATATATATATATATATATATATATATATATATATATATATATACATACATACATACATACATACATACATACACTCTTACACAATTACACAATCTCTCTCACATACACATTCCCTTTCTTTCCCTCTAAAGCCTTCACTTGGCCACCTCTGTTTCACACAGTCATTGTCTCTCACACACATACACACGTACACTGACTTTCTAGCATACACATACATACGCTCTCTCCCTCTCTCTTGTTCTCTTTCTCTCTCACACACACACATTCAGTCACTCACAGATTCTGTCTCTTGGCTTGAGTCTTGGAGCCGAGGCACAGGACCAACACCATCTGCCATTTTCACAACTGCATTCCAAATCCTTGTTATCAACAAAACACACAAGCGACCCTGAAGGGCCTCAAAACTTCCCTGTCCTTCACCGTATGTCAAGATCAGGTGATTGGCAAAACAATCAACTTCGTTAATCCCTCGAACCCCTGCAGCCCGGCCCGTCTTTCTCTCCCTCTCTCCCTGTGTGTTTTCTTGCCACAGGTCTATTCTTTTACAATCCCTCAAAATTGCTTAAGCACGGATATTGTTTATGAATAACCCCAAGTCATTTCCTTCAAAATTCCAAGCAATTTTTTTTTCAGCAACAGACTTCACACAGGCTCTACCTCTAAGCACAAATTTCACGACCAACCATCCTGTCATGAATTTTTCATATTCAAACCCAGTTCGTCACTGCAGCATTCACACTTTTTATCGGCATTAATTCACTGCATGTCAGAAGGTTTTTTTTGTCTAGATCAAGAAATGTGCTTGATTTCAACTTTAACACGTCCCTAGGCAAACAGTCTCGAATAAAATCCAACGTAACATCGGTTAACCTTTTCAGAAAAAAACACGAATTTCACATAAGAGTGGATAAAAATCTCTCAATCATTGTTAAGCTGAAGAATAAAAGAGGTGAGAAAGAAAAAAAAATGAATAAAAATGAAAGGTAGGATCCACTTTGGTTGTTTGTTTTTTCAATACTGATGGAAAAACCTCTATTCATTAATATTCTCAGTCATTCTCATGAAATCACAACACTGTAAAAACACTGAAAATCTGCGAAATGTTATAATTTTGAGAAAAAATATCAGAAAATTGGGGCGGTTTCTAAAATAATATGTATCTAGGAGTTAAATAGGAGTTAAATACTCTAGTGTTAGACAATCTTTGTAAATTTAGGTTAGGATTTCCATCCATCCATCCATTTTCTGTACCACTTATCCTACACAGGGTCACGGGGAGCTTGGAGCCTATCCCAGGGGACTTAGGGCATGAGGCGGGGGACATCCTGGACCAGGTGCCAACCCATTGCTGGGCAAAATCACACACTCTTTCACACACTACGGACAATTTAGACATGCCAATCAGCCTACAGCGCATGTCTTTGGACTGGGGGAGGAAATCAGAGTAACTGGAGGAAACCCCTGAAGCACGGCGAGAACATCCAAACTCCACGCACACCACCCCTGGAGGTGAGAGTGAAGTCATTAAATACAAAGATTTAAATATCTGCAAGAACACATTTATTTAAGTCTGTTTGCGATTTCGACTCTGACTTGTGATCACACTTAAACACTTTCCCATTAATAATAATTAAATTCCATAAAAAATGAGAGGGGGCATGGTGTAAGACACACCTCCAGGGTTGAGGGTTTGATTTCCGCCACAGCCCTGTGTGTGCAGAGTTTGCATGTTCTTCCCGTGCTTCAGGGGTTTCATCCGAGTACTCCGGTTTCCCAGTCCAAAGACATGCATTGTAGGCTGACTGACTTGTCCAAATGTGTCCATAGTGTATGAACGTGTGTGTGATTGTGCCCTGCGATGGATTGGCACCCCGTCCAGGATGTCCCCCTCCTTGTGCCCTATGCTCCCTGGGATAGGCTCCAGGTTCCCTGTGACACAGTAAGGATAAGCAGTACAGAAAATGGATGGATGGATGGATGGATGGATGGAAAATAATAGAGGCTTTAGATCCTGTTAAAGTCTTTAGACATAATAGGTTTGATGGGTTTCAATATAAATGAAATAACACTGAGCTAAATGGATCTCAACAGGAGAGATTTATGTTGAATGCTGTGTGATATGTCAGGAGTAAAACCCTTCATGGAGTGCTGTTATAGGAAAATCATCAACGACAGGGTGGTGTGATGTGGCCCGACATGAAACAGAGTTGCCAACCTGAAGTTGGTTATATTCCTAAAACTGCAAGTCCTGAAGTGTTTTATTCCTCTTATACAATAGAAATTCACCAATGATTACAGTTTTTAATTTATTAATTGAATGGCAAGTCATACTTGTTATGTTTATAGTTCTATTGATGTTGAGGAATGTCTACAAAACCAAGACAGCTTTATGAGTTTATGTGGAGTGCCTGCCATACAAGTCCCTGTAAATGAGCTGTTACTATAGAAACGATTACGCATTAGGACGACAGTATTACCATAAACCTGTGATTTTACTTACTGTCAGAGCTGCTGTTATAGAAAATTAATCAACACCTTTTGACCAATCAAAATCGAGTATTCATCAGCGCTGCGGTATAAACATCAGATAGCTACAATCTCTCTTCTTTACAAGCCTGTAATTGACAGGCTCAATGTTAGAACAGGAAAATCGCTGGAAAAGGGAAGAACATTCTGCCATTAAAAGCACCAAAGTGGGTAAATCAAAGCACACTGGCTCTCCTGAAGAGAAGGACAGAGGAGAACAGAGGTAGTCATAGAGCAAAAGACAAACAATCTCAAATGAAATTCAGCATAACATCTGTTGGCTTTATCGGTAAACCTTGTATTTCACATGAAAGTGAAAGTGGATAAAAGTTTTTTCCATCACTGTTAGGCTGAAGATTAAATGCGGTGAGAAAAAAAATCAGAAATGAGAAGCAGGATCCACTTTGATTGTTTTTTTCTGCTATTCTGCGATTCTGAGTATGCATTCATTTGATACGTCATTCTCATGAATGTGTGCCGTCTATTTTTTGACCGGGTAATTATTTGGGTTTGCAATAAGCAATAATAGTTAATAAAAATACCAATTAATAATTTTTTGCATGTCTTTGCAATTTTTTCCGTACTTTTTTCACCGACGACTTCCCTAAAAACACTGTAATGGCCATGCTTTTGAATGATCAGTGTAAAATAATCTGTTTGTTATAGAAACTGGTGTGTGTGTGTGTGTGTGTGTGTGTGTGTGTGTGTGTGTGTGTGTGTGTGTGTTGATGTAAATATTTCATTTCATGGATTGTCTTGACGGTTTTGGAGTACCTATTTTATTTTATTTTCAGTTTCTGAAATGTGCTGCTTCTATATATGTGCATATATATATATACACAGTACTCACAAAAGTGAGTACACCCCTCACATTTTATAAATATTTGATTATATCTTTTAATGTGACGACTCTGAAGAAATGACACTTTGCTACAATGTAAAGTAGTGAGTGTACAGCTTGTGTAACAGTGTAAATTTGCTGTCCCCTCAAAATAACTCAACACACAGCCATTAATGTCTAAACCGCTGGCAACAAAAGTGAGTACATCCCTAAGTGAAAATGTCCAAATTGGGCCCAATTAGCCATTTTCCCTCCCCGGTGTCACGTGACTTGTTAGTGTTACAAGGTGTCAGGTGTGAATGGGGAGCAAGTGTGTTAAATTTGGTGTCATCGCTCTCACACTCCCTCATACTGGTCACTTGAAGTTCAACAGGGCACCTCATGGCAAAGAACTCTCTGAGGAGCTGAAAAAAATAATTGTTGCTCTACATAAAGATGGCCTAGGCTATAAGAAGATTGCCAAGACCCTGACACTGAGCTGCAGCACGGTGGCCAAGACCATACAGCGGTTTAACAGGACAGGTTCCACTCAGAACAGGCCTCGCCATGGTCGACCAAAGAAGTTGAGTGCACGTGCTCAGCGTCATATCCAGAGGTTGTCTTTGGGAAATAGCCGTATGAGTGCTGCCAGCATTGCTGCAGAGGTTGAAGGGGTGGGGGGTCAGCCTGTCAATGTTCAGACCATACGCCACACACTGCATCAAATTGGTCTGCATGGCTGTCGTCCCAGAAGGAAGCCTCTTCTAAAGATGATGCACAAGAAAGCCCGCAAACAGTTTGCTGAAGACAAGCAGACTAAGGACATGGATTACTGGAACCATGTCCTGTGGTCTGAGGAGAACAAGATAAACTTATTTGGTTCAGATGGTGTCAAGCGTGTGTGACGGCAACCAGGTGTGGAGTACAAACACAAGTGTGTCTTGCCTACAGTCAAGCATGGTGGTGGGAGTGTCATGGTCTGGGGCTGCATGAGTTCTGCCGGCACTGGGGAGCTACAGTTCATTGAGGGAACCATGAATGCCAACATGTACTGTGACATACTGAAGCAGAGCATGATCCCCTCCCTTCGGAGACTGGGCCGCAGGGCAGTATTGCAGCATGATAACGACCCCAAACACACCTCCAAGACGACCACTGCCTTGCTAAAGAAGCTGAGGGTGAAGGTGATGGACTGGCCAAGCATGTCTCCAGACCTAAACCCTATTGAGCATCTGTGGGGCATCCTCAAACGGAAGGTGGAGGAGCACAAGGTCTCTAACATCCACCAGCTCCGTGATATCGTCATGGAGGAGTGGAAGAGGACTCCAGTGGCAACCTGTGAAGCTCTGGTGAACTCCATGCCCAAGAGGGTTAAGGCAGTGCTGGAAAATAATGGTGACCTCAAAAATATTGACACTTTGGGCTCAATTTGGACATTTTCACTTAGGGGTGTACTCACTTTTGTTGCCAGCGGTTTAGACATTAATGGCTGTGTGTTGTGTTATTTTGAGGGCACAGCAAATTTACACTGTGACACAAGCTGTACACTCACTACTTTACATTGTAGCAAAGTGTCATTTCTTCAGAGTCGTCACATTAAAAGATATAATATTAATATATAATATAATATATATATATATATATAAAACTGGGGAATATCTAATGTTATCTATGTGACACAAACATTATTAACGGGTCTGAAATCACACAGCTGCTTGATTAACACATGCTTTACTTTTCCATGGTGAGGTTACAATGAACTGGCCGCCTATATTAAAAATGGATGTGTAATTACCTGTCTCTGGATACGGCATGTCCAGTCTGTCCTTGGGCATGTATCTATCTGAGACAGCGATAGAGCTCTGGCTTGACACAAGCGGCCAATTAGTCCGGGTTTATACTTGGCACATGAGGTAGCGGAGACACACACACAAAGCACCGAGCTACATAAAAATCAGGAGCGGTGTACAGACACACCCAGAAGCTCTGTACTTCCTTACACACTGTTTATTTGAGATATATCACCGATAATATAACATCCAGTAAGAAAGCAAGACAATGTTCCATTAGCTAATAAACACTGCGACTGCTTTAAAAGATACATCAACCCAAATGTAGCCGATCATCCAGGACTTTATATGTGTTATAAGCTCATAGCCTCCAGTTTAGCATTACACAAATTGCATGTCTAAATCATTACACACTCTTGACTCTAAAACTGTTTTGTTCAGTATCTCAAACAGACTTGTTTATGTGGTTTGTAACATTGCAAGATACACTGTTGACTATAAAAATGGACAAAAGGATGTCACAAACAGTTGTAGCTTCCCCTCGAGGCTGAATCACTCATAGTTTGGTATCAATCAGGCAGGAGGCGTGGCCTAAAGTACGTAGGTGAAGTTGTACATCGACATCATTCGGATGATGGCGAAGTTGTACATCGACATCATTCGGATGATAACATAATTACAAATTCATTTGTGCATTTTAATACAGATCTATTCTTATGTTATTAAACTGTTGATGTCTAAATTTTGTTACTGACCCAAACAATGTCACTGGACGTGAATGTATGAATGTTTAGTGTTACACTCATAGCTATTAACTTCCAATTATAGCTATTAACTTCCTTTACTTCTAAGCCCCATTAGATTTGAAGCTTCATTACTAAACTAAAGAATAAAACATCACACCAAAATTGTGTCTTATTGCCATGAATGAGGGGGGAAAAAATGATATCTATATTATTATTATTATTATTATCGTGACACAGAATAATAACGGTGCCAGATTCACTGAATCCTGAACAGCCGCTACACACAATGAAAAACTGTTTGTTTAGTCTTTTGTAGGATTGATTCGCCACACCTGCTAACATCTGTCACCTAGAGGCAGAGCTCAGATAGAGGCCTCCTGCCTGCTCTATCTCTAAAACACACACCCGCACTTACGTACACACCTGGTCTCACACACACGCTCATTTTTCTATCTTTGTGAGGACCATGCTCTGACATAGTGATAGCTAATTAAAGTTGTGTTAATGATAAGATTTAGGTTTTCATAGAAAAGCTGAAAAAAACAAATAAACATAATTTTGTGAGGACCAGGTGATTGTGAGGACATGTGACACTATACTATCATTGTGGGGACATTTGGAACATTTTGGTTCTTAAAAAGTGGTAAGAACACACACACACACACACACACACACACACACACACACACACACACACGTCTGTGTACATTAAATGGCGTCTGTTAGACTTTCTGACTTTTGCACACCCACAATGAGGCAATAGCACTCTCCTCGTATAACATTTACAGGTTTTCCATTTATATACTAATTAACAACCAGCTTCCACAAATGAAAGGCTCCATTTATAACCCGAGATAAACTTCAAACAAATTGGCCAGCTGTTTAACCTTGTATAAACCCGGTTTACATGTTTAATCTTTAACCTAGTGATGTGTATTACATAAACAGCCAAATCATTTCAGATAAATCTTTGGTATGTATCTCTTGTCAGTCCAGTACTGACTATACTGACTCTTTAATTAAAAACAAAAAGAAATACATTTGCAAATGTGCTCATTTTAGATTTATCTTTAAACCTCATAAACCACATAAATTCAGTCCTTCCCATACAGACTCATTTGGCACAGCTGTCCATAAGGGTTCAAATTTCAGCACTTAATTTAAGCTAAATAATCATATCACCCCGACTGAATATGAAACAATAAAGCAGCAAAATGGCAAATACAAAATGAATTGCGAGAGAACTTTTTAAACTTAATCGGTGTTTAATTTGGTATATAAAAGACTGCTGCACATGATTTGTATGCATTAATATACACTTACTGTATAATCAAGGCAGATTTTACACAAAAGCTTGACTACCTCAAAAACCAGTCTATTTTCTTTCAACCTCAGAAAAATGACAGAATTGTCCTTTTCAGTCATCAGACTACTGCTAGAAAAATATCAAATTTTATTTCATGTGACACTAAATACCATCAGTGTGTCAAATGTGTCTGAAAGAAGCAGTGCTGTTTTTGAGAGCAATGGAACAAACACTTGGATAATAAACCTTCAAAATAAAATGAAATAGTCGGCTGCAAAGAGATGTAGTTTAAAAACCAGCCTTAAAAAAAATAAAAATTGAATATCGCTGAAAAGTTCGTTTTATTCTGTAATTTAATTTAAAAAGTGGAACTTTCATATATTCTAGATTCATTAAACATAAAGTGAAATGTTTTAAACCTCTTTTTTTTATCTTGATGATGGCTTACAGCTCATGGAAGTCAAAAATCCAGTATCTCAAAATATTAGAATATAGAATTTATAATATAATATAAAAAGTGTCGACCTCCTGAAAAATATGTTCATTTAAGAACTCAATACTTGGTCAAGGCTTTAATCCTTTTGTATGAATTACTGCATCAGTGCGGCGTGGCATGGAGGCAATCAGCCTGAGGCACTGCTGAGGTGTTAATGAAGTCCAGGTTGCTTTGATAGCGGCCTTCAGCTCGTCTGTATTGTTGGGTCTGGTGTCTCTCGTAGATTCTCTATGGGGTTCAGGTCAGGCGAGTCGGCCAGCCAATCAAGCACAGTAATGCCATGCTCAGAAAACCAGTTACTAGAAGTTTTGGCACTGTGGGCAGGTGCAGAGTCCTGCTGGAAAAGGAAATCAGCATCTCCATAAAGCTCGTCAGCAGATGGAAGCATGAAGTGCTCTAAAATCTCCTGGTAAACGCTGTATCGACTCTCGACTTGAGAAAACACAGTGGACCAACAGCAGCAGATGACATGGCAACCCAAATCATCACTGACTGTGGAAACTTCACACTGGACTTCAAGCAACTTGGATTCTGTGCCTCTCCACTCTTCCTCCAGACTCTGGGACCTTGATTTCTGAATGAAATGCAACATTTACTTTCATCTTCCCCAAGATTGTGATTGTGTATACTGAACCAGACTGAGATGAAAGGCTCAGGAAACCTTTGCAGGTTTTTTGAGTTAATTCACTGATTAGAGTCTTCTCAGGTCGACATTTCTGTATTATAAATTCTTCATTCGAATATTCTGAGATGCTGGATTTTTGATTTCTACGAGCTGTAAGCCGTAATCATCACGATTAAAACAAAAAAAAGGCTTGAAATATTTCACGTTATGTGTAATGAATCTAGATTATATGAAATATCTTTGTATGCTGTTACATTACACTTTCCCTTCACAGGCGACCCAAACCTGTTCCAGCATGACAATGTCCCTGTGCACAAGGCGAGCTCCATGAAGACACGGTTTACCAAAGTTGGAGTAGAAGAACTTGACTGTCCTGCATGGAGCCCTGATCCCAACCCCACTGAACACCTTTATTACACTGTTTAAAAAAAAAAAAAAAAAAAAATTACTGTAAATTTTACATTACTTTACTGTCAACCCTAAATTGGAATTATTATTATTATTATTACTATGCAGCATTACACCCCAAACCTGAACGAATTTGTGACTAAAAGATTCGAATCATTTTAGTGTACCGAATTAAATGATTCGAATCACTTTTTTTTTAAAGACCGTTTTGCACATCACGTGACTTGCGCGTGGCCCTCCCCGAGTGGAGTGGAGTGGGCAAAATGCGCGCGCATCAAATGTGCAATTATTTAAAGCGCCTCGTAAATAAACGCCGTCGCTCAGCGCGCACATTACAGCGTGTCTCAGCTGCAGCGGGGTGCGACGTGAAAAACACCACTCCGGATGATGGATGCACGCATGCACACACAGACACACACACACACACATGCACACACACAGACTCACACAGACACACATGCACGCACGCACGCAGCTCAGGTAAGCAGGAGTGTACTGTGCCAAACCAACTCGAGCAACAAACTGTTCCGGATCCTTACAAAAGTTCTTCATGCATCTCCGATCTTAAGTGGTTTTATTTTGTGTTCATGCGCACTCAGAAAAAAAGGGGGTCTAAACTGCGCCTTCCCTTATCGCTGGGGTGGTACCTTTATCTTTTGTGAATAGTGTACTTTTATAAAACATTAATTAACATAATTGGATATAGTCACATATCCACAGTTATATATACCTTATAAGGTAAACTATATGCCTATATACCTTAGGCAAAAGATACATATTAAAGGTACAAAATGTGTTTGCTCTAATGCATAGTAGAAAATATCCAATGTGTTCATGAAAACCCACAATGCACTTCAAAAGATCCAGAAACACCAAACGACTGAACAAAATACACTGTGTGTGTGTGTGTGTGTGTGTGTGTGTGTGTGTGTGTGTGTGTGTGTGTGTTTATATCTTGGTGTGGATCCTATCTCCCCATTCACAAAGATAACAATATCTAGGTACGTTTTGACCTTGTGGGGACATTTGGCTGGTCCCTATATGAAAAACTGTTTTTATGACTAGAAATATAGCTTTTATTTAAAAAAATAAATAAATAAATAAATAAATAAAAATAAATAAATAAATAAAAACATAATAGTATAAATAAATATATCAATGAGAGTTATGGTTTTGCCTTGGTTACTGGCGTTAAATGAGTTTAAAATTGCTGTTAGGTTTAGGCTGCATTCGTGATTATGTGAATGGAAAGTCCTCACAAAGATAGTAAGACAAGGGTGTGTGTGTGTGTGTGTGTGTGTGTGTGTGTGAGAGAGAGAGAGAGAGAGAGAGAGAGAGAGAGAGAGATCTTCACAGACTAACTCGCGATATATTGTCACTGACAGGGGTCTCTTATCATATCTGTAATATGTCGGAGGAATCATATTTTTAGACATGGATCATCTCTCAATAAATCAGACAAATAACCAAGCCAAGAGGGGAAGTAACAATCTGTCTCTGTCTCTCTCTGTCTGTTTCTCTCTCTCTCTCTCTCTCTCTCTCTCTATATATATATATATATATATATATATATATATATATATATATATATATATATATATATATATATATGACCACTGCAATAAATATAAATGACGCGTAAAATAAGAGACCAGTGTATAAAAAAATAACCAGCGACTTCAATTTAGAGAAACACAACATAATTAAGCTACATAATTGGACCTTAAGGACCACTGGTGTGCCTATGATGATACATTTCTAAGCTATAATGTGTACATAGGAGAACAAAATGTACCGGCAGGTAAATGCAAATAAGATGCATTACATTCATTAACTATCTGATGCGTTCAATAACATCCACATCTCCAGAAGTCCCAGTGTGATCCGATTTTTCTTTGCGCTCGTGATAACTCCAGGAACGACTGCTCCTGAAGTTTACTTATTTAGATTTCGCTCCAAAACAAGAAATGAACACACCGGAAATTCTCCAGTGTTGGGTATGGAGAAAAGATGTGATGCGCTGACAGTCCAGCTGCGCGAGACCTCCAACAAAATCATCATCTGCAGAATTAAAAGTAAGAGACTCTCTGTCTGATTCCTGTCCTGCTCTCTGTGCTCGGTAGAACTCTGGTTAAGCGTGCTGCACTGCACTGCTCTGTTCTCATGCAACAGCAATAATAATATTAATAGTGGTGAAAACATGGAATAGACACTTGGATCGGGTGAGGATCAAATTATGTGCACGCACGCACGCAAAATAAATAAATAAATAAATGCAAAATGGCAGAAATATAGAGAAAGCAGAGTATATTAGCTGATGTTTTTCTAAACGTGAACTTTTTTCTGGATTTATGCACCATTTGTATTAAACTATATAATGTATAATGATGATAATAAACGTTATAATGCAATAGGCACGCGCTCGCGAGCTGATCTCCTAGCACGAGGAGACAAATGCACTGGAGACCCGCGCGCGCCGGGTCCTTACCTCTGATGAAGAGCAGGTTCAGGAGGATTCCCAGTCGGAACATTTCCTTAGAGGATGGAGACACTGTTGTTGTTGGTGGTGGTGGTGGTGGTGTTGGTATATCCGGAGCTCGCGACACTCGTGGAGACACGCGCGGTCCTATTTACCTTCACAGGTTGGAGACTTTTTGTTTTGTTTGTTTTTTTACTTAAATGCGCGCGTGCTGTCCTTCACACCGACACACGGCCGCCCACTACATACAACAGAGGTCCATGCACGCGGGCGCAATTCTTACACGCACAGGCACGCGCACAAAATGATACCTCAAACTTCCCAAACGTCATCCGGTGCCGTCTGTGCCGTTTAGCAAAGCATTGCAAATCGGTTAGAGTGGTAATGTCTCTGTAGCGGTTCTTAAACTAGAACAACAACCGGTAAAGTTCAAAAACGTTGAACGCGTGCGTTGCGCGCGCCAACCTAAAATACCCGATTCCAACCCGTTAATTATCTCAGGAGCAATTCAGGAGCGCTGTAGAGATTCTCATCCACATTCACAAGGTGGTTTAAGTAAACAGAGCGCGTCGGCACAGCTGGACGGAGTACAGGGTCTCCGGGAAGTCTCGGTTAAGTCCAGAAAGCGTTTCCGGTCCCGCTCGCGCCAGCAGTCCGCTATAACCGAGCGCTCAAACTCCAGACGCGCGGCGGCTGCGTCCTGATTGGCTCGGATACACGTCCACGCGCCTGGCCACGCCCCACAGGCGTGATTCCGAACACAAAAGCAGAGACCACCAGACCAGACCACACCGAACACAGGACAAGCAGGAGACTAAAGGAGCTCTGGTGATGCTCACTCTCAAAGGAATGTGCCCTGGATAAGTCCTGTTTTTCAGAGTGTAGAAGAAGCATTAATCAATAAATATCCCTGTAAAAATGATACAAGAACCTCCCATCATTGGGGTGCATTTGTGCTTTGGACTGCTTTAAGCATTTACTGTTGGTGCAACCAAGAACTGTAAAAAGGATTCATTCCCATCATGAAGAAGGTTCCACATCATGTGGTCACCAACCCTATTCCTGGAGATCCACCTTCCTGAAGACTTTAGCTCCACCATTAACTGTGCCCACATGACCATCTAGTCATTGCCTTAAGAGGTTCTTGATCAACTAAAAAAAAAGAGATTTTGGTTGGAGATGAAACCTGCAGGAAGGTAGATCTCCGGGAAGAGGTTTGGTGACCACTGATGTAAACAGTTATGTTGATTATGAAATATTTCATGGATTTCAGTCTTTGTAGAATCGCCAAAAAAAAAAACAGTGAAGAGGTTCACCACAGTTCTGTGGCACTGCTGTAGGGTTAAAGACCATTTTGTGTTAAATGATTCAAGTCATCAGTTGAGCAGCACATGTGTGTGTGTGTGTGTGTGTGTGTGTGTGTGTGTGTGTGTGTGTGTGTGTGTGTGTGTGTGTGTGTGTGTGTGTGTGTGTGTGTGTGTGTGTGTGTGTGGTGTAGGGAAATTACCTCACCATACTACAACACAGCTGGAGTCACTTTCCCACACTCTAACAAAAAGAACCTTCATGCGTTCTTCCATGTTTTTTGTTTGTTTGTTGTGTTTAGTTTTGTTTGACAGTTTGGGCTTCTTCACTTGATTGACACACACTCAAGCTCAACAGACAACCTTAAAAGGTTCCTCAAGAGGATAGAGATCTTTCTTTCTTTTTTTTTTTTTTTGCTAACAGTGTATCATCCAGAGTAGAATCATCTCTCTGATTAGACCCATGGTTCTGCTTGCATGTACAGTACCCGGCGTCCTGCATATTTCCCCCGATTCTCAAACATCTAATTAAAACGCCATTTCAGAGTTAACATGGGTGTGTTAGAACGGGGAAAATAATCAAACCTGCAGGGCAGGGGAACTCCAGGACCGGGGAAACACTAGAACAGTAGAAGTGCTTTTGGTTTTGTAAATAATATTATGAAAGATGATAGTTTTAGATACTGGAGCTAGCAGGAAAAAAAAAAAAACAGGAATGATTTCCCAAAACAAAACGTTTAAGCGTGGATTTATTAAATAATTCTTCGGTTCTTTTGTAGCACCAACAAAAAAATGGTTCTTCATCAAAAAGCTGATCAGGGGAACCAAGAACGGTTCTTTTATGGTTTTGTGTTAAAATCCTTTTCTAGCCAACATGGTCTTGTCTTTGCAAATTTTATACAAATTTATTCATCTTAATTTATAGGAAATCCAACGACATCATTTTTACTTGTTCAAATTTGTGCCTCATGTGATCAGATTCTTCTGCTTATTAACTGATGAGTCAAATCCGGTGTGTTAGAGCAGGAATTTCTGATATAACTCATCAGTTAATGAGCTGTGTGTGTGTGTGTGTGTGTGTGTGTGTGTGTGTGAGTGAGTGAGTGAGAGAGAGCAGGGAAATCATACTGTGCTACAACACAGCTGGAGTCCTTTTCAATTTATTAAGTTCTTCTACTGTCCAACGTGCAGTTCTCTAATTAACTTGAAGAAAAATTATCCGCAGAACCAGAACACATCCGCTCTGTGTCGTGTTCTCTGAAGTCGCTGCTGATTTTCGAGCTTACACAACTGTCTGAGGTGTTCACTGTGAGAAATGTACAGTGGAAAGAGGAAGACTGATGGGGTGCGTTTACCTTCCCATCATGCATCACACAACCCCGAATTTAGGAGCTTGTATCAGAAAACACACAGAACCAACACGACTAATGATGAGCGATGCGAAGAAGAAAAACTCTGAAGCGTACACAGGCATGTATAATACACAAAGTACATCACTGTTTAAGTAGGAAAAGTAATGTGAGTGTGAGTAGGAAAAGTAACTGAACACAGTGTGATACTGAAAACAGTCTGATACTGAACACAGTCCATCACGGAACACAGTCTGATACTGAACACAGTCCATCACTGAACACAGTCTGATACTGAACACAGTCCATCACTGAATGCAGTCTGATACTGAACACAGTCCATCACAGAACACAGTCTGATACTGAACACAAACTGATACTGAACACAGTCCATCATTGAACACAGTCTGATACTGAACACAGTCCATCACAGAACACAGTCTGATACTGAACACAAACTGATACTGAACACAGTCCATCATTGAACACAGTCTGATACTGAACACAGTCCATCACTGAACACAGTCTGATACTGAACACAGTCCACCACTGAATGCAGTCTGATACTGAACACAAACTGATACTGAACACAGTCAATCACTGAGCACAGTCCATCACAGAACACAGTCTGATACTGAACACAGTCCATCACAGAACACAGTCTGATACTGAACACAGTCCATCACAGAACACAGTCTAATGCTGAACACACTTTGATACTGAACACAGTCAATCACTGAGCACAGTCTGATACTGAACACAGTCCATCACAGAACACAGTCCATCACTGAACACAGTCTGATACTGAACACAGTCCATCACAGAACACAGTCTAATACTGAACACACTCTGATACTGAACACAGTCAATCACTGAGCACAGTCTGATACTGAACACAGTCCATCACAGAACACAGTCTGATACTGAACACAGTCTGATACTGAACACAGTCAATCACTGAACATACTCTGATACTGAACACAGTCTGATACTGAACACAGTCCACCACTCAACACAGTCTGATACTCAACACAGTCCATCACAGAACACAGTCTGATACTGAACACAGTCCACCACTCAACACAGTCTGATACTGAACACAGTCAGTCACAGAACACAGTCCATCACAGAACACAGTCTGATACTGAACACAGTCTGATACTGAACACAGCCTGATACTGAACACAGTCCACCACTGAACATCGTCTGATACTGAACACACTCCATCACTAAACATAGTCTGATACTGAACACAATCCGTCACTGAACACAGTCTGATACTGAACACAGTCCACCACTGAATATCGTCTGATACTGAACACAGTCCATCACTGAACACAGTCCAACAGTGAATACTGTCCATCACTGAACACAGTCTAGCACTGAATGCAGTCTGGTTCTGAGCACAGTCTCTCACTGAATGCTGTCCAACATTAAAGACAGTTCTTCATTGAGCAGAGTCCAGAACTGAATGCAATCTTTCACTGAACACTTGTCGGCACTGAACACAGTCTGGTTCTGAACACCAAACATAATCCTGCACAGAACAGAGTACAGAACTGAACACACTCTGACACTGAACACTGTTCAGCACTGTTGTTTATATCACTTGCATAACAGTGAGAATTCGAATTTAAAACAAACCTCTCAAACCTGATCTCATAAAAAAAAAAAATTCAGACTAATTAGACTGAATAAAGCTGATATGGTTGCATTGCATTCAATTTAATATAGATTTAATATGAATGTTAATTCCACCCAATTCTAATTTTAATTCTAATTTATTTAGATTTAATAAATGCCCTGCTCCTGATTATATTTCTGATTGTAGAATTGCCCCAAAGTCTAACCCTACTTCTAATTCGACTTTTATTTGATTGAATATAAACTTAGCATGAAAGCTAAACCTGTCTAAATCTACCTTCATAACTGGCGGACTTGGTAACTTTTTAAAGTTTTAAAAACTCAACACAGTGATTGTGTTAAATGTGTAAAATCGTGACCCTTTTTTTTTGTATGTTGTTTTTCAAAGAAAGAAATAAACAGCATTTCGTTCTTTCATAATGTGTTTTGTTTTTTGTTTTTTTGTATACAATTTTATGACTCATCAGAGACAAAGGAGTTTCATAAAGGACAGGAAGCTTGGGGTGACTCCAAGTGCTAAAGGGGTCTCAAGGAAACATAAATTGCCCATGAAAATGAAAATGATCCGGCACAGGCATCTAATGCGTTTCCCTGTCAGAGGCTTAAATGTTTTATGTAACATTATGTCTGAGACGTCAGAGTGGAAAGAACATCTGTGCACACGAATGAATTTGTGTAAAATGTAGAATTATTTGATGCAAAAAGATTACAGATTTGATGCACAAACATATAGTATGTAGTCTACAATATAATCTACAGTACAATCTATTTATCAATTACTGTTATTGCAGCCTGTAGTTTTCTCTTTCACATTTTTCTGAGCCTTTAATCTGCTCTATCGGACAGTTTTGACAAAGGAACAATAAGGAGACATTTCTATTAAATTTGATCCAATGTTATGAGAAAAGGATATTGCTCTGTGATGCCAAAACCTGTGTGTGTGAGAGAGAGAGAATTGAGGCAGTGAAAACTGACGTGAGAAGTGAGTTGGTCAGCTGTAGGTATGTCCCTACTTTTTGCTGAAGTGTGCAAAATCGAGCAGGTTATTTCCTGGTCTTAGATTGCGTCCTGTAACATGACCGGCCCTGTTATCAACAGCAAGCCTAAAATGTGACTCGCAAAACAACAAGACAAGCGTTATAAAAAATAAAATTTTAAAAACACCCAACTTGTCATGGCTACTTTATCAGGTTCATATGGGCACACTGCTATTAAAGTGTTTAGCGTGAGGGCGGAGATCCCGCTTATATTGTTGGCTCACAGCATATTAGTTTTCAACTTGTTTACATACAGGTCCACTTTAGGAAATTCCACTTTGGAGAAGAGCCCGGAAGGATGGATGATGGATGTGTGCTGCAATATTAAAGCTCAAAGTTCAGCTGACGGGGTAAAAACGGAGATGGCAAGGCTTTAAATCTTCTGAATGTGGAGGTGTAAGGTTCAAACTCTTAACAAAGAGCTACAGCACTTACAACAGGAGCCATTATGTTAACACAACAACACGCATACATTACACTGATTGACACCAGAAGGCAGGAGCCTGGTCATCTGTGCGTGTGCATGCGTGTGTGGTGGGGGGTTGACACTAGGCACTAGGTGTCATTCACCTAATCAGCTGAAGTGCTATTGAGCTTCTCTCGTCCATCTGCTTGGACATTTTCAGACAACACAGAGTCAAATCCTCCCCAAACTCATCAATTTATCCTTTTATATATCCTCCATTTCCTTTATACACACACACACACACACACACACACACACACACACACACATATACACTGCTGCACAGGTTTCTAGTGGAAGTCTGAAACATTCAGAATGCGTTCTGTAATTATACACCCACATCTTCATATGATTGCTTGAAATCACATTGTTAAGCTTCATAATCTGGGTTGGGTATATAAAAAAAAATCGGGTAAGATACAGTAGACATCTGTTCATTCTATTAGTAATTAGCTCTGGTGCAAAATTAAGATGTCAGACGTTGAATAATCATTGTCTTATCTACTATTCTGTGGCTAAGCTGGAAAATGATCTGATTATAATTGATTATTTACCAAACTATCCCTTTACTGTATTCACTGAATTTCAGTAACTAAGACCACCTAGAAGGAAAAAAAAAATAAAAATCACAATTCCCATTTGGACTAAATCCAAATCAGTCTTCTTCTTGTAACATGCTTTAAAATCCAGTCGATCTTATATTTGTTCATTTCAGTGATGATGAATGTAAACATTTCAAATGGACCCCAAAAAACATTTCTTTCTGTTGAGCCTTTTACTGGAACCCTTTGCAGAAACGTATTTTTAAAAAATAATAATAAACTCTACACGGAACTGTTGTAGGTTTCCCCAAAAAACAAACTGATGGCTGTTTTTCTAACAGTGTTGTACAAAACAAATAGACAGATCCAACAATAGCAATAGTGTCTTTTTATACAATGTCAGTAGGTTGTGCGCCTGGATGCATGCAATTTAGCTTAAAAGCAGATGGTCCGTTTGTTGTCCAGACTCCGAGGTTTGTTTTTGTCCAAGCACAACACAACACTCACCTGTTCCAGGATGAGGACTGTAGGGTACATAAGCAGTCTGGAACACTTTAACAGACCTCAACCTCATAGAAAACTTATTTGGAACAGCAGGTGGAATACCAAAATAGCCCTGAAAATACATTTTAACTCTTGTCAGTGGAAAGCCAGCTTCCTGGAGAAAATAAATAGTCTTATATGTCATTTTTTCCCCTAATGCTTGGTTATGCCCTCATACCCTTTAATAGCCTCAGATCCTGTCATGGGAAAACGCCACCGGTGTCTTCCAAAAAAATAACACCACACTAATCACGCTAGATATTTACCATCTGTCTACTGTTTTATAAAAAAGATCTAACTATTAAACAAAATATGGGATCCGTGGTTTGCTTATGTTTTATACTGTCCATCCATTTAGCCATCCATCCATCCATCCATCCATAGACACCCCCATCAACCCTTCCATCCATATAAACAGCCTGTTTATCATCCAGCCATCCAACCATCTGTCCATCTACAGTGAGGGAAAAAAGTATTTGATCCCCTGCTGATTTTGTACGTTTGCCCACTGACAAAGAAATGATCAGTCTATAATTTTAATGGTAGATTTATTTGAACAGTGAGAGACAGAATAACAACAAGAAAATCCAGAAAAACGCATGTCAAAAATGTTATCAATTGATTTGCATTTTAATGAGGGAAATAAGTATTTGACCCCCTCTCAATCAGAAAGATTTCTGGCTCCCAGGTGTCTTTTATCCAGGTAACGAGCTGAGATTAGGAGCACACTCTTAAAGGGAGTGTATAAAAGACACCTGTATAAAAGACACCTGTCCACAGAAGCAATCAATCAATCAGATTCCAAACTCTCCACCATGGCCAAGACCAAAGAGCTCTCCAAGGATGTCAGGGACAAGATTGTAGACCTACACAAGTCTGGAATGGGCTACAAGACCATTGCCAAGCAGCTTGGTGAGAAGGTGACAACAGTTGGTGCGATTATTCGCAAATGGAAGAAACACAAAAGAACTGTCAGTCTCCCTCGGCCTGGGGCTCCATGCAAGATCTCACCTCGTGGAGTTGCAATGATCATGAGAACAGTGAGGAATCAGCCCAGAACTACACGGGAGGATCTTGTCAATGATCTCAAGGCAGCTGGGACCATAGTCACCAAGAACACAATTGGTGACACACTACGCCGTGAAGGACTGAAATCCTGCAGCACGCGCAAGGTCCCCCTGCTCAAGAAAGCACATATACATGCCCGCTGAAGTTTGCCAATGAACATCTGAATGATTCAGAGGACAACTGGGTGAAAGTGTTGTGGTCAGATGAGACCAAAATGGAGCTCTTTGGCATCAACTCAACTCGCCGTGTTTGGAGGAGGAGGAATGCTGCCTATGACCCCAAGAACACCGTCCCCACCGTCAAACATGGAGGTGGAAACATTATGCTTTGGGGGTGTTTTTCTGCTAAGGGGACAGGACAACTTCACCGCATCAAAGGGACGATAGACGGGGCCATGTACTGTCAAATCTTGGGTGAGAACCTCCTTCCCTCAGCCAGGGCATTGAAAATGGGTCGTGGATGGATATTCCAGCATGACAATGACCCAAAACACACGGCCAAGGCAACAAAGGAGTGGCTCAAGAAGAAGCACATTAAGGTCCTGGAGTGGCCTAGCCAGTCTCCAGACCTTAATCCCATAGAAAATCTATGGAGGGAGCTGCAGGTTCGAGTTGCCAAACGTCAGCCTCGAAACCTTAATGACTTGGAGAAGATCTGCAAAGAGGAGTGGGACAAAACCCTCCTGAGGTGTGTGCAAACCTGGTGGCCAACTACAAGAAACGTCTGACCTCTGTGATTGCCAACAAGGGTTTTGCCACCAAGTACTAAGTCATGTTCTGCAGAGGGGTCAAATACTTATTTCCCTCATTAAAATGCAAATCAATTTATAACATTTTTGACATGCGTTTTTCTGGATTTTCTTGTTGTTATTCTGTCTCTCACTGTTCAAATAAATCTACCATTAAAATTATTGACTGATCATTTCTTTGTCAGTGGGCAAACGTACAAAATCAGCAGGGGATCAAATACTTTTTTCCCTCACTGTATACTAACCTGATTGCTACTCATTTATCCATGTATCCATCCATCCATACATCTCTACCAGTATGATTACTATACATCCATCCATCTTTACCAGACTGCTTCCCTACCATCCATCCATCTATTTTTACCAGACTGTTTCCATCCATCCTTCCTCCCATCCTTCCATCCATCCATCTCAGTCTGCTTTCCTACCATCCATCCATCCATCCATCTATTTTTATCAGTCTGCTTTCCTACCATCCATTCATCTCTACTGGCCTGATTACTATTCATCCATCCATTCATTCATCCATCCATCCATTTCTATTGGTCTGACTACCATCCATTTCTTCATCCAGCCATCTACCTATCCATCCATCTATCTCTTCCAGCCTGCCTAACATCCATACATCAACAGTGCTGTGAAAAAGTATTTGCTCTCATCCTGATGTCTTCTGTTTTTGTGTGTACTGTATACAATATGAAATAGTTTTATATCTTTAAACGAAATGCAACATAAAACAAAGGCGACCTGAGTAAACACACAATACATTTATTATTATTATTATTATTATTATTATTATTATTATTATTATTATTATTATTATTATTATTATTATTATTATTTTAATTAAAGCAATAAAAAAGTTATCCAATCATCAATGTGAAAAACGAATTGCCGCCTTAAACTTAAAATTTGGTTATGCCACCTTTAGCAGCAACACTATGTGGGAGCCATATCTCCCTGCAGTTCTCACCTGGTTTCCCACTGAAGCTAAGCAGAGTTAAACCTGGCCAGGATATGGATGGGAGACCACATGTGAAGCGGTAATAGTGAGAGCCTTAAAAATCCTAGGACATTTATGGTAACCCCAGTGTGGAAATTCCCTCCATTTGCCCTTCTCTATCATGCCCCCTAATAATCCCCATCTCTGGATTGGTTACATCACTCTCTCCTCTCCACTAATAGCTGGTGTGTGGTAGGTGTTCTGGCACACTATGGTGGATGCTACACACTAGTGGTGAATCATGGGAGATGTGCCCCCTCATACCTTGTAAAGCACTTTGAGTGTCTAGAAAAGTGCTATATAAATGTAAAAACATACATTAATCTCTACTGGATTGATTATTATTCATCCATCTATCTGTGAGAAAGAGCTCTGTGTGCATTAGGAGATTATGCTTTAGTGTTTGAGACTCTAAAGTCTATTGTTATAGTCTGTTGTTTAATCCCATGCCTTCAGAGATCTGCTGTAGATCCCTTGAGCGAGATCCTGAACCCTGAACCATTCACTTCTGAGTGCGGATTAGATTCTGTCTCACTTGTAAATTCTCCTAATGATGAGCTGAGATGAACTGAGACACTGTTTTCCTTAATGGCCTCTCCGAGGGTACTGTCATTTTATTGATACTGTCATTATATTAACAAACAACGAAGAACAGTATTCTAATAGTATTTAAAAAAAAAAAAAAAAACTCAATTACTGGCTCTGTTGTTTTCATCCCCATGTTTCTATGTCGCTGTCAATCATTAGGTTTTTATTTCAGCGGATGTTAATCCCTCATAACTTTCTTTGTCTCAGTTCTTTCTCCCTCTGTTCTCTCTCTCTCTCTCTCTCTCTCTCTCTCCCCCATCATTGCTTTACGATGGCCGTGACCTTTTTCAGTGACACTCCACTATCAGCCTCTTATCTCATCCCAAGCTCAACGAAGCGGCCCTTCATGAGGTCACTTCATAGAAGTGGACATTAGAGATAATGTACTTCCTAGTGACTCAGGTGTCCTTTGAACGTTTTCACAGGAAGCACACACACACACCCACACCCACACACACACATACACACACAGATCTGCGTCAATGCAATAATCTAGCTTTCAGTGTGTGCCATAGAGACGTGGCCATCGTAACAGATGAATATGTGCGTAGGTGGAAAGATTTGTGACAAGACGGAGGCAGGAAGGGTAACAAAAGTGGGGATATATTTTTTTTTTACTCTCTCTCTCTTGTGCTGTTATCACGAGCTCACACACACACACAATTTCTCAATCCCACTTGCGCTGTATGCTTGTTAGTTCCACTCGAAATGGCAAATGACAAACAATCAGAGGCAGTGGAGCAGTGGCTTAGCAGCCCACAGAACCAGCAAAACAAAAACAAACAAGGCAATTACTGTAATTCACACTACACCAGTCCTCTATGTTACACACACACACACACACACACACACACACACACACTCCATATTAAACATGCATGCAGACCCACACTGTGTTAAACACACATTTAGTCCACAGACACTCCATGTTAACACACATGCGCACACTGGGGATACTGTCTGTTAAACACCATCATATCTATTCTTATCTCCCAGTGTTTTTTTTTTTTTAAAGAAGGAAAATTAATTGTAAATCATTTGAAATAGTGCAGGTTATTAGTGTATAGTTATATCGTTGTACAATTTTCAGGTGGAAATCAGAACAAAAGTTTGCATCCCCAAAGTTTCTGGGTGAAAAGTATGTGTGTGTATCCTATAACAAGCCGTCAATCCCAAACACGGGGCAAAATTAGCAAAAAATATTCTAAAAGTAAGTAAATAAATAAAGTTTTGCCATCACCGTCTGTTTTCAGATTTCTGATATAACAGCTGTGTGAGGAAGAAGGAATGGAGAAGGAAGGGAGATGGAAAGGGAGAAGGAAGGGAGAAGGAAGGGAGATGGAAAGGGAGAAGGAAGGGAGATGGAAAGGGAGAAGGAAGGGAGATGGAAAGGGAGAAGGAAGGGAGAAGGAAAGGGAGAAGGAAGGGGGATGGAAAGGGAGAAGGAAGTGAGATGGAAAGGGAGAAGGAAGGGAGATGGAAAGGGAGAAGGAAGGGAGATGGAAAGGGAGAAGGAAGGGAGAAGGAAAGGGAGAAGGAAGGGGGATGGAAAGGGAGAAGGAAGGGAGAAGGAAATGGAGAAGGAAAGGGAGAAGGAAGGGAGATGGAAAGGGAGAAGGAAGGGAGAAGGAAAGGAGAAGGAAAGGGAGAAGGAAGGGAGAAGGAAGTGAGATGGAAGTGAGATGGAAAGGGAGAAGGAAGTGAGATGGAATTGAGAAGGAAGTGAGATGGAAAGGGAGAAGGAAGTGAGATGGAATTGAGAAGGAAGGGAGAAGGAAAGGAAGAAGGAAGGGAGAAGGAAAGGAGAAGGAAAGGGAGAAGGAAGGGAGATGGAAAGGGAGAAGGAAGTGAGATGGAAAGGGAGAAGGAAGGGAGAAGGAAGGGAGAAGGAAATGGAGAAGGAAGTGAGAAGGAATGGTAGAAGGAAGGGAGAAGGAAGGGAGAAGGAAGGGAGAAGGAATGGTAGAAGGAAGGGAGAAGGAAGTCAGCATTTCTGTAACACTCACTGACTACAATTAGTTCCTCACAGACTTTGAAATTCAGTAAATAAAAATGACATCAAATCCTTAGTCCTTCACATGTTAAAAAAAAATTATAAACATTTTGGTGTCCACAATCATGAGTCGTTAAAACTTTAAAATATTAAACAAAAGATTTAATAGTAAGTAAAGTTTAAGTAAAGGAACATACAATTTATGTTAATTAACAAATTGCCTACAGTGTACAGTATGAAAATGACTATAAATCATCAAAAAGAAATATTTAAAACGTATAGCAATACAAAAGCACCATTAACCCAATGGATTTTAATAAACCTATAGCACCAATACAGCTATAGAATATTTCCAGTGTTCTCTTCTCACTATTCCAAAATTTAGGGATCGTACAAGATAAAATATCTACTACAATCTGAGCGCTATGAGATCTTTTATTAATAAACCTCTTTTTCTTTGATTATTCTGGTCAAATTATCTAAAAATTTATCTCCTGAACAGAAACAATGATGTTCCTCACAGACGTCAAAGCATTGTTTGTCTACTCATTGTTTCCAAGTCTGTCTTAAACCATTTCTTTTTTAAAGCTGATAGCACAAATAACGTTTTTTCCCATGTTCACGGGAACCCTATTCAAAAGATTATGGAGGAAATATGAAAAATATCTTCTACCGACTGAGCTGTGAGATCTTTTATTAATTAAACTATCGTGACATGAGATTTTGATCATATATCTTTATGTAGCAAAGAAAGATTCCACGAAAATCCAGCTAAACCAAATGCATGTAAAAAAAAATATATATATATATATATATATATATATATATATATATATATATATATAGTATTTCATTTTTATCGTTATTTCCATGCTCGAATGTTCTGCTTGGCTTTCTGAAATGAAGGCACTGCAGCTGAAATGAGTAGTATTTGTTTTTTTTTTTTTTTAATCGGTTGCTCAGTGTGGCTCTGATAACCTGCGGCTGAAAGGGGAAGTTGGCAGATGTGTTTAGTTTACTGTCTCTGTGACTGCTTGCTTTTGCCCAAGAGCCAAACACACACTCACACACACACACACACACTCACACACACACATTTACTTAGGAGAGAACATCAGATCCATACGCAGCTGCATTGCTCGTTAATGGCAGTGTTGTACCTGCAACTAAATGGTTTTTGAAATGAAAGTAAAGAACATAAAATAGTAGTGGGAGCCTGAGAAAATCCAAATGATTTAATCTCTACAGAAACACTAACAGAGTGGGAGGGAGAGTGAGAGAGAGCGACAAGGAGAGAGAGGGAGGGAGAGAGGGTTGAGGAAAGACAAACAAAGGCCCTTTGAAAAAGTGGTTAGTACCAATATTGACCATCGTGGTTCAGAAAACACACACGCCGAACTTGGCCTCGGCAATGACAGCGATACAAAGAGCCATCAACACGTTTTATCAGCAAGCTGAATTAGCAACGTCTGCTCGGCTGATTGCTAATGCTCACAACAAGGTGCGACACAACAGACTCCCAAACACACCTACGCACACCTACACACACTCACACGTAACCGCATATACAGTGCTGTGAAAAAGTATCCATCCATCCATCCATCCATTTCTATTGGTCTGATTAACATCCATAAATTCATCCATCCATCTATCTCTACCAGCCAGGCTAACATCCATCCATCTACAGTGCTGTGGAAAAGGATTTGCCTATATAACTGGAGATCAGTCTTTCACTTACTTCTAGGACTAGGACTTACTCCTATGCTTTGGATCATTGTCTTGCTGCATAATTCAGTTGCACTTGAGTCATGAACAGTGACCGTTATTGATGCAAGAGAGGCCTGTAGGTGCTTTGATGTTGTCTTTGACTCTTTTGTGACTTGCTGGATGAGTAGTTGCTGTGTTCTTGGAGGAATTTTGGAAGGTCGTCCACTTCTGGGAAGGTTCACTACTGTACCAAGTTTTTCCATTTGGAGATAACGGCTCTCACTGTGGTTCTTTGGAGTCACAGAACCTTTGAAATAGCTTTGTAACCCTTCCCAGACTGATGTATTTCAATCACCTTCGTCCTCATCATTTCTGGGATTTCTTTCAACTTTATCATAGTGTGTTACGGGGTAAGACCTTTTAACCAACTTTAAGCTGTTGAAAAAGTTCTATTTAAGTGTTGATGTGATTGAACAGGGTTTGCAGTAATCAGGCCTGGTTGCGTCTAGTCCAGCTGAACCCTATTATGAATACAGTTTCATAGATTTGGGGAATTAGTAACAACAGTGGGCAAATACATTTTCACACAGGCCTGGTTGGTATAGGATAACTTTTTTGCTTCAATAAATAACATTATCATTTAAAAAAAAAAAAAAAAAATTATTTTGTGTTTACCCAGGTAGCCTTTGTTTTAATTTCTGAATCAATTTAGTATGAGATATACACAAAAACAGAAGAAATCAAGATGGGGGCAAATACATTTTGTACAGCAATGTACTGTAAATTGGTGCATGCGATTCTAGTCACATATCGGCCTGATTTCACACAAGTATATGAACAAAACTAAATATCAATAACATTGGATTCATCAGAAAAGTATAATTCATCATAATTATAGAGTGACTTTCTCAGATGTAAGATTGCTTACTGAAAAAAGACCCTAACAGGCATTATACAAGTGAGAAGCACATAAACCACCGTATAAGATGAATGAATAAAACATGACAGAGCATGCTGTGATATGAAAATACCTGATAAGAAAATGATGCATTGTCCTGATGCGACCCAGTGTGAAGCAACGTGAGTTACTGTTATCACCCTGAAGTTGATTATTTTCTTGTGACAGCACAACCAGAAATTTAACAATGCTTTTTTATTTATTAAAGAATGACAAAGCAAACTTTGTATCTGTTTATATTAACATTTAATCTGGTCAGAAGGGGGTTGATTTCTTTTCCATAAAAGCAGCTTTGACCGTTGTTATTATTGTTTCTATAGTAACAATTGTTTCTCTCTCTCTCTCTCTCTCTCTCTCTCTCTGTCATGTAAATAGCGGGAAAATGACTAAAACTACGATTCCCATCAGCCACTGCACCTAGTCACGTCTGGTTCACCTGATTCACATTTGTCTCATTAGCACGTACGTATAAATAGTCTCGTTCTGCATTGCACCAGTTGTCTTGCATTGTTTTGGTTTATCCTTCTGTCTCACGTCATTCTAGTCCTGGTTCTTGTAAGTCTTTTTTTTTTTTATGTTTTGTTTGTACTTCAAATATTTGAAGTTACAGTAGGGGAAATAAGTCTTGAGCACGTCAACATTTTGTTTCAGTAAGTATATTTCCAGTGAGGTTGTTCAAATGAAATTTATACCAGACATCATTATTTACTCAAGAAATCCGCAAATATAAAGTCCATAAATAAAGTCATGTGTAATAAAGTGGAGTGACACAGGGCAAAAGTATTGAACACGCTAAGAAAAAGCAGTTTTCAAGGAACCAGCTGAAATCCGTAAGTAGTTAGAATGTAATTATACCTCCTATCTGTGAAAAGTAATATCAGCTGGGTTAGTAAATTGATGGGTTGTGCAAAGGCTTTTCATTACCGAGGTGTCACACAAGAAATATCTCATGATGGGTAAAATCAAAGAGCTCTCCCAAGACCTTCACAACTTTATTGTTGCGAAACATATTGATGGAATCAGATACAGACGTATTTCAAAGCTTCTGAATCCTCCAGTAAGCACAACTGGAGCCATTATCCACAAGTGGAAGTAACATCACTCCGTCATCAACCGTCCACGCACAGAAGCTCCTTGCAAAATTTCTGTCCAGGGAGTCAGAAGAATAGTCAGAAGAGTATCCCAAGAGCCAAGGACCACTCGGAAAGAGCTCCAGAAACACTTGGAGGCAGCAGGTGCCATCGTCACAGAGAAAACAATAGGACATGCACTCCACTGCTCACGCTCACCCGCAAGACTCCATTACTAAAGAAAAGGCATGTCGAAGCTCATTTAAAGTTTTCTACAACTCATTTGGACAAGCCTATGAAATACTGGGAGAGTGTAGTCTGGTCAGACGAGAGCAAAATTGAACTCTTTGGCTTTCATACTACACACCATGTTTGCAGAAGAAATGGCACTGCACATCGCCTTAAAAACACTACACCAACAGTGAAGTTTGGAGGTGGAAGCATCATGGTGTGGGGCTGTTTTTCATCACATGGTACTGGCAGACTTCATATAATTGAAGGAACGATGAATGGAGCCCTTTACCGGGAGATTCTTGAGAAGAATCTGCTGCCATCCACCAGGATGATGAAGATGAGACGTGGGTGGACCTTCCAGCAGGACAACGATCCAAAGCATACAGCAAAGGAAACTCTCAGTTGGTTTCAGAGAAAAAAAATCAAGGTGTTAGAATGGCCCAGTCAATCACCTGACTTAAATCCAGTTAAACAAGATTTAAAGACCTGAACACTGGGGCTGATTAATTTCTTCATACAGGAAGCGTCTTGAAGCTGTCATTACAATACTTATTACCCCCACTATATATTCTGCATTTGCATCTGTCCTTACCTCTGTGACATGACTCTCTCTCTCTCTCTCTCTCTCTCTCTCTCTCTCTCTCTCTCTCTCTCTCTCTCTCTCTCTCTCTCTCTGTATATACATACATATATACAAACACACGTATAGATGCTGAATATACACCGATCAGCCATAACATTAAAACCACAGACAGGTGAAGTGAATAACATTGATTATCTCATTAAAATAGCACATAACAAGGGGTGGGATGTATTAGGCAACAAGTTAACGGACACTTCTCAAAGTTGATGTGTTGGAAGCAGGAAAAATGGGCAAGCGTAGGATCTGAGCAAAATTGTGACAGTTAGATGACTGGGTCAGAACATCTCAAAACGGCAGGTCTTATGGGGTGTTCCCGGTACGCAGTGGTTAATACCTATCAAAAGTGGTCCCAGGAAGGAGCACTGTCAGTGGTTTTAAAGTTATGGCTGATCGGCATCTATACATGTGTTTGTATATGTGTGTATATGTACATATGTGTGCGTATATATGTGTGTATATGTATATACCCAAACCCAAGGCTCAATGATGCGCATGGTGAGCAAAGGCAAGTCCAACTGGTGTAATCCCAAGGAACAGCTACTGTCACACAAATTGCTGAAAAAGTTCATGCTGACTATGATATAAAGGTGTCAGAACACACAGTGCATTGAAGCGTACTGCAAATGGGGTTGTGTAGCCACAGACCAGTCAAAGTGTCCATGCTGACCCCTGTACACCACCGAAACCTCTTACAATGGGCACGTGAGCATCAGAATTGGACCATGGAGAAATGGAAGAAGAAGGTCTGATAAATCATCTTTTCTTTTACGTCATGTGGACGGCCGGGTGCATGCGTGTCGCTTACCTGGGGAACAGATGTCACCAGGATGCACTATGAGAAGAAGGAAAGTTGGTGGAGGCAGTGTGATGCTCTGGGCAATGTTCTGCTGGGAAACCTTGGGTCCTGGCATTCATGTGGATGTTATGTATTATGATATGTATTACCTAAACATTGTTGCAGACCAAGTACACCCCTTCATGGCAATGGTATTCCCTAATAGCACTGGCATTTGTCAACAGGATAGTACACCCTGAAACTCTGCAAAAATTGTTGGTTTGAGGAACATGACAGAGAGTTTAAGGTGTTGCCTCGGCCTCCAAATTCCCCAGATCTCAATCCACTTGAGCATCTGTGAGGTGTACTGGACAAACAAGTCCAATCCATGGAGGACCCACCTCCCAACTTACAAGACTTAAAGGACCTGCTGCTAACATCTTGGTGCCAGATACCATAGCACACCTTCAGAGGTCCTGTGGATTCCATGCCTCGATGGATCAGAGCTCTTTTAATGGTACAAGTGAGACCTGGTTTCAAAGTTCTTTATTAATAAAAAATTTAAAAAAATAAAAAAGTATTCTCTGGCAAGTTATAGAAAAGTTATTAGAATATAATCAACTTCACATTGGTAACAGTAGTAACACAGCATTACGCCACTCCATTGTTAATTATTTTCTTGTGACAGTATTGATTTCATATATCAAAGGCTTCCAGTGAGCTATGACTTCATTAATCACAAATCTGATTGCGTTCATGTGTACTCTGTCAAACGCTCGGGTTTTCTCATAATTGAATCATGTAGCATTATTGTAGTATATCCGTTTAGTATACCCAAGTTATAAACAAACACACACACACACACACCTGCATCACAGTTCAGTTACAGCCTCCAGTGTGTGTTTTTGTTCTAAATCAGACTGGTGCATAATGTTAATGAGTCTATTTTCAATCAGTGTGCATCATAATCGGGATGCACTGCAGAAATCACAGGTCTATTACAAAGAAGCCGGGGAGGACAACTTCGCTCGTGCGTACAGCTGGAGGAAGGCCTGCAGCTACATTAGCTGGGCACTTACTTTTTTATTGTATAACTGAGTAGCTATGAGCAGGGAAAAAAAAGCTCACTGTTTCCCAGCGTAGGCAGTTAAATTGCCATCCTGTTTTCTCTCCCCTGCAGACATCACGTTAGCAGCTCATGAATGAAGAATAGAGGGGAGAAAATTAATAATGAGACAGAAAACAGAAACACAAGGAGCCTTTTTGCTTCAACAATTAATCTATTTCACCTTTACTGTTATCAAACAGGCAACTGTCAAACCTGGGAGTTAGAGCAAAGCTGTCTGTCATTCATACGTTTCTCTGAAAGTGAGTTTGAAAGTCTGGGCTGAAAAGTTAGCTGCGGGTGACAGCTGAAGATGGGAGATTTAAGAGTGGACAGATTGCAGGAGCCTGTGGCGAGCCTTCCAGTGGAAATTAAGATCCTCCTCGTCTCAAGATGAGGTTGTGTATTCGTGTGCATGTGTGTACGTGTGTGTGTTTGTGGTTTAGGGCTCACAGATGTGCAAATGTGCCAACCCTACGGCAGCGGAACTCCTGTCACTGTGCAGCTGACTCCTCACAGGAATGTGACCGATGCTCATAGATGAGAAAGGTCATGAATTAATCAGACAGGAGACAGGGAATAAACGATAAACAAACTCATATGTGCAGCAGTGTAGCGAATGCTCTTTAAAAGTCGAAGTTCTTTAAAGCGGTACCATAAGAGAACCAAACCTGTTTTATGGAAAATAAACTGTGTGATTTTTGCTTGTTTCACTGTACAAGATGATCCCGATTCAATTTTGGTTGAATGCGGTAACAGATAGTTGGGCCTCATTTATCATTTGAGCAAAGTTGTGTGTGAATGTTTACGTAAGCCAAACCAAACCAAAAATGAACAACAGATCTTCAAATGTTTCTTGAGTGTTTATGTTGAGAGATGTCAATCACTCGTAATTACCGGGTGCTTGCAAGCCACAGCTGATTTGCATTTAGTGACGCCTGCAAAAATTCAATAAAAAGGCCAAGATCACAAAGTTGAAATCGCAAAGCTTGGCTACTAAACGGCCAAAAAAAATATTTCTCTGAGGCAGAAACTGAAGTATGTTGTGTTATACTTTAGAAATTAAAAGTATATTTTACGTTAAATTATCCATGTGAAAATAACTGGGGATAATAATTGTTTTGGTTGAATAAAGGCTTATTGGGTAACCTCTGATCCCTGTACTGATTCGTGGATGTGCCCTAGTTAAAAAGGGATAATTACAGTACAGTTTTGACTGAACTCGGAACGTCATGTGGTTATTCGGTAAGCAATAAAGAAGTTATTAAAAGAACAGTTCATTGTATTTGGCCTAATTGAATGGCTACACGACAAAGTACTTTTTACTCATGTCTATGAGAAGAAAAAAAACTTTTTTAGTAACTGTAGCTGTCTAATTAGTTTTGCGTCATCCTATGCCGTCCTCCTATTGGTGGCTTTTAGACAAGCATCATAGCAGCATTCACATTCAGTAAAAAAAAATGCCTGACATTGGCAGAACTTTGTTGTCAGCTGTCTTTTGTCTCATTGAACTCATGACCAAAGAATTCTTTTTTTTACGATGTGTGAACACAAAATTGGGCGAAAATCTTGTGGATAAGTGGAAACCTGGATTAAAGCAGTTGTTCTCAAGTGAGACTTGAGACAGTCCATGTTTTTACTCTATCCCTGTACTGTGCAAGTTGGGATGGAGCAAAACTCTGAAACACAGGGAAACACACTGTGACACATTTTGGTCCATGATTCTTTGACCAATTTTTGTTGTTGTGACCATAAACTGAATAATAATTTTCCAAAACTTGTGTGTGGTGGTTTGGGAAAGCCCATCAGGAGGAATTCTGGCAAACAGACAAAAAGACAGAAAATCTGTTTTTCTACCTGTAGCATACTTTGACACTTTATGAACTTTTGACAACATTATGAAAACATCTGGGTTACGCATGTAACCCTGTTCCCCGAGAAGGGAACGTCTGGGCATGTAACCCTGTTCCCCGAGAAGGGAACGTCTGGGTTACACATGTAACCCTGTTCCCCAAGAAGGGAACGTCTGGGTTATGCACGTAACCCTGTTCCCCGAGAAGGGAACGAGACATTGCGTTTAGCATAACACTATGGGAGCGCCCCTCCCATAGTGTTATGCTAAATGCAACGTGGAGTTCCCTTTGAAAGGGAGCATGTATTTCACCAAAACAATGCGAAATTACATTTTTTAAACCCTTGTCTATGCTCTCTTCCTCCAAAGACCACATTCTATAAGGAACCGATTTAACAAATAAGCTGGTAGGAGCAGTCAGTTTAACCAAAGATGTCTAAAAACCTGTGAGCTAACTGTGATTTCCTCACACAGTGAATGTCACACTTTGATCAAGTTGTAGTGAAGCAGATTAGACCTTAATCAATTTACTTTGAAATCAGACACTGATTGTCAAAATGTCAACGACTCGTCTGCTGAAGTCGAACAGAAATCTTCGGATGTAATTTTCGCTCTTTTTAAAATGCTAGTACTTTACATGTCCACTTCAGTCAAAGTTGTTTCAGAACTACGTATATAGTAGAAAATGTCACAACTTACCATGTGAAAGGTTTTCCCATCATCTTCCAACATAATGGTTGAACACTGTTCTCTGTGGCTCAGGTAAGCTTAAATATCCATCAATCAAAAGTTTTCAATCAAAACAAACTGCCAGAGAACCTTAAACAAGGTTCATAACTCACATTAGCTCAGCTCCATGGTCTAAGCACAGTCTCACAAAGGGTTTTTAGGCTTCAGTTTTTTTTTTTGTCTCTTTTTCTGTGAAAACCATGCAGAGAGTCTGTGGTTCTGGCAGTCAGGGGCTCCTTTTCTGCAGTCTGAAAAGAACAAAGGATAAAATTTGAAAGACACCCGAGTTAAAGATGTGCCATGGGGGCATCACAATGACCTGGAGCTCATAAATAGCAAAAAGAAAAAGGCAGTAGAGTGAGAAAGCATCATAAAAATGAACCCTAATTAGTTGCGTTTTGTATTTTTGTCCGTTTTCTTGTGCACAGTGTTTTTGATGATGCAATACATTGTACTTTTAGAAGAAGAAAAAAACAGGTTCTCAGGTGTTCTTTAGATGGTTAGTGGATGTAAAAACGCCCCTAAAAACAGGTTTACTGTGTATTTACATCACATTCTTGACCGTCTTATAATGAGAACATGCTAATGCTGCATGAAAATGTCTTTGGGTTCTGAATGATCAGTAGTAGTATCTGTGATGGACTGACTTTCCATCCAGGTCATATTCCCACCGCAAGGCACCAGATCCAACGTGAGCCTCACGAGGATAAAGCAATATACTGAACGAATGAGCACGTTGATTTAGAAAGGAACCATGCTACCAACTCACTATTTTCTCATTAATTAAACTAGCAGCTTTTTGAGATGCTATCAACACCATGGCTCAAACCTGAAGCGTTTTCAGGAATCATTTACACATTCCAACATAAGCACTCGTGTAAAGTTCATTTTCAATTACAATACAGCTCATTGAGCTGAAGGATGAAGCTACTAAATTAACTCAGGTGCTAGAGTTGGAACCATTTTATCTAAGAGTGGACTTTTATTGGTAGGAGTTAATCGCGTCCTGATTTTTAGTGTCCCCGAATTCAAAATTGCTGTTTCAGAGCTTTAGCGTTTTAGTGTTATAGACATCAATATGATAGTATATCTGAAGAATAAAATCACGAAAAATTCGTTTTAGAGATTGAATTTGATAGTTTATCACTTCCAGGAAAACAATAGAAAGGATTTTGATTATTCATAACAGTTTAAGACAACGTCACTCTGACTTTTAGAAGGAAATACAGCAACATATGGAATCAAATCACAGCTGAAGAAGTTGTTTCATGGGGACTTTAGAAGTGCAGAATGGTGGCTCAGTGGGTCGCTTTGCCATGTCACGGCTCTCAGGTTCAATCCTGAGCTCAAGTTGTTATCTGTGTAATGTTTTGGATGCTGTCCCAATGTCTGAGAAGGTTTCCTCCATGTTCTGAAAATTGCACCTAGGTGTGTGTGTGTGAGAGAGTGAGTGTGTGTGTGTGTGTGTGTGTGTGTGTGTGTGTGTGTGTGTGTGTGTGTGTGTGTGTGTGTGTGTGTGTGTGTGTGTGTGTGTGTGTGTGTAGTGCCATGCGAAGGCCTGGCATCATATCCTGCATGTATTCCCACATCACACTCAGTGTTCCTGGGATATACTCCACATCCACCATGACCCTGACTAGGACAAAGCAATAAGTCAGCTGAGTTGCTAGCATGCTCTCGTATTTAGTCTGATGTCTGAGTTCTCCAGGTAGTGATCCCCGATTGCTCAAATTTCTCCTTGGTCAGTTTTATCCTTGAACTGGATTCAGCCTCATTTTGCAAGCCACTTCCATAAAAGCATCTGTCAGATGAATAAATGTGATGGTCAGCACTATTTGGCCACGCTTAATTAATCCTGCTGATTGTCTATTTATCCCTGCCTCCATGTTTCTAACATTTCCATTATTGTCTGGGTATTTACTTCCTGTCCACCGATGCCTTACACCCAGTGAGGACTGGATAATACAGTCAGGAGAATCAATAGGCGAAGCTGTACAAGTGGGAAATGCATAACCACATAGCCAAGGTCGCTACCGGACGCTTTAATATGCTTATCAGCGCGCCTGCTATGCGTGTGTGATTGAGTGTTATGCATTTGCCATAGTGACCTTCTCTGCATTAAGAGGTGTTGATGAGCATGCAGTCCGTCATAAACAAACAGCACCTACACACGCCGTCCCATCATTCAACACAGCCAGTGATGAAAATGAGTGTGTGTGTGTGTGTGTGTGTGTGTGTGAGAGAGAGAGAGAGAGCGGAAGAGAGTGAGACTAGCATAAAAGATCATACATTAAAAGGTGAGAACAGCATTTTATCCCGAGCACAAAGACAAATCAGAAAATTGCTTGAATATCCTTAAAACTTTTCATATGCAACAGAATGATAGAAAGATTTCACAAAAGGAAGCAGGGCAGAGATAGGACGCGGAGCGATGGAACCTGGAATGAACTCAGCAGGCTAAGTGCTGTCCTTTCTTTTCCTCTCTCAAAAGTGAAAAGGCCTTTGTATCAGCTGCTCTGCTGAAAGCTTTTTAAATAACTCTCATGCAAGAACGAGGGATGTGGCTCACAATGCGATCTGAGCCAATGGGCACGACTCTCAGCACGCCACAGTGCGCTGATGCAGCCATATGCTGCACTGAAGACATCAGCACCAGCCCTGGAGTTTTTACTGTTTTCGTTAAACGTTCATTAACAAAGCTCATTTCCCCCCAGTGTCTTAATCAGAGAGAGAAGACCATGAGCTACAGAACATACTCATTCTGTTTAAATCACCTTTATGGTGTGAACGCATTTACTCTTACAGACGGCTCATTCTCGACACCCCCAGAGCTGAGAACAACTGTCCTGCTCGACCAGGACCCTCTGAATCGAACAATTACAAAGTAAACAAAGGAATTAGAGACGTAAAGCATTTCTTGAAAGGCTATTAGCGACTGGGTCTTGCATCAAGAGCTCTGGCGATAAGAAGAAAACATGTTCTCAAGCCTATTCAAACGGCTACACTCTCACTTTGTTGTTCTAAACTTGTAGCACTTACCTTTATTGAGTGGTAAGTCCATCCATCCATCCATCCATTTTCTGTATCGATTATCCTAGACAGTGTTGTAGGAAGCCTGGAGTCTATCACAGGGAACTTGGGGCGCAAGGCGGGGAACACCTTAGATAGGGGTCCAACCTATCACAGGGCACAATCTCACACACACTCACACACTATGGACAATTTATAAGTGCCAATCAGTCTACTACACGTCTTTGGACTGGAGGAGGAAACCGGAGTACCTGGAGAAAACCCCCGAAGCATGGGGAGAACATGCAAACTCTATGTCCACAGGGTGGAGGTGGGATTCGAACCCCCACCCCAGTAGATGCGATGCAAACATGCTGTCCACCTCCTTGGTGGAAACTATGCCTTTTGTGCTGCTTTCACACCTATTTAGTCTGTTTTGCGAATCCAAATCAGAGCAAAATATGTTACTTTTGGTTTGTTTGCAATTTAGTTTGATTTGTTTTCACACTGCACGTTCACACTTTAATAAATAAAAAAACTTTACCTAAGGAGCTGGAGACATACTCGTAAAACTCTTTTCTTCATTGGTTACCTGTGTGTTGGTCCAAATATCCAGAGCACATTGCATTTCTGCAGTCCTACATCTTTATCCTTTGGCTCAATGTGTGACTCACAGCTCAGTTTAGCAGCTCTCACTTATAAGAAAATGCTGCAAGCCAAAATACACAGCATGTTTGTTTCACTCAGAGTCGAATCGCTTTCTCATTGCAGTCAAACTGCGCTAGAGTTTGACCGGAAGCGAAATCAGACCACCTCACTCAGACTCTCTTGGGATGCTTATTTTGGACTTAGTATAACTGCCGTGTTTTCACCTGCCTAAACAAAACCAGAGAGGTAACTGCACCATGGTTCAATTCAAATGGACTGAACACTTCATATGTGAAAGCACTCTAAGAAAAAAGAGGCAGTGCTAAACAGCACTGTTCTAGCTATGGGCGGAGCCTACTTCAGAGCTAGAAACATGTACACAGAAGCCTACCTTCATATTTCCTTTTTATTTTCTATGGAGTCCTGAGGAGATCCTGCATTAAGGATTAAGAAAGAAAGTTTTGCAAAGCAGGTAATGATAACAAAAAAAAAAAAAAAAAAAAAAAAAAAAACAACTGGGAATTTTATGCAAAGTAGAGGCAAATATCACTGGAGGCGGCAAATCAGATTATTGAATGTGACAAGGTCAGGGTTTTCATAATATTGTTACATGTTGAACTCATTGCCTGTACCAATTGCAAGCAAAATTAATAATAGCCATATCAGGTTTTCTTGGACTTTGACACGTCTCTGTATAACAACATGCTGAGAGAGACGTGTTGGAAAAGAATGAAACATTAAGGAAGATATTGTTGGTGCTTTTGTAGGTTTTGACATGGAATTCCTTTACATTTAATTTTTTTTAAAATGTAGGAATATATCAAATGTATGACTAGGATTCAGCATATAGATATATTCTACACATCACGGCTCAAGGAAATTTGGTTTAAAGTACGTTTAATCTGTTGTTTTGGGGGGATTTTCATGTAATAGCCATGTATTTAGATGTAGAAACATTAACATTAATATTACCATGAAGTAAGTAGGAACGCTGTGAAAGAAACATTCTGATAACATTTGGAAGCAATTTATCATCACAGCAAATGTTTTTTCTTTGGCCAACTTTGCAGGAACATTATTTCCTTTGAACCTTTTAAATACCCACTGAATGTTCTAATCATGTTCTTTAAACCAGATGACTATAGAATTCTCAAATCTGATTGGTGTTGATTAAGGTGCTGATTAATTCCAGGTCCAGCTGCAAATCACAGGTTTACAACTGACGCTGGTATAGTTGGCACTCCTTATAAAATGAGGGGAGAAAGTATTTGGACGCTTTAATTTTTATTTCATATACTTGTCTTAGGGCGCAATGGTTTCCTCCACCAGTCCAAAGACATGCATGGTAGGCTGATTGGTGTGTCCGTATGTGTGAATAGGTGTGTGAATGTATAGGTGATTGTACCCTGCGACGGATTGGCACCCTGTCCAGGGTGTACCCCACCTTGTGCCCGATGCTCCCTGGGATAGGCTCCAGGATCCCCGTGACCCTGAAAAGGATAAGCAGTATAGAAGATGGATGGATTTATACTTGTCTTATTGAAACATCCATCTTCACCCTAGATATAATTTTTTGGCCAGTGAGATTAAATTCTGGTACATTGCTCCATTCACGTTTCCTTGGATGACATGTAATGCTCCAGTACCCTTTGCAGAGAAGCAGGCCCATATCATGACGCTCCCACCCTTGTGCTTCACTGTAGGTATGCTGTTCTTTGGATCATACATATAACTCTTCTTTCTCCAAAAATGACAAGCTGAATTATTGCCAAAGAGTTTTATTATTATTTTGTCTAACTAGAGCTTCAAAAGAACTCTGAGTTGTCGAGATGTTTTCAGACACACATCTCTGTGTAGAAACTGAGATGATTGCAGTTCAGTTTAAAGCTTATTGTTCTCTGTGTAATTGTTGTTCCTGCTGCTTTCAGGGTCGTCCTGCAACTCTTTCCAAGTGACTGCTGGATTCTGTCTTACCTTCCTTACCATAAGTCTGAGAGTGCATTGTGCAATCTTGCACGATTCACCTGCCCGGAAAGTTCCATGGAATTTCCACCTGCATATTATTCAACCAATTGTACTGACAGGGATGTTTATGGTTTTTGCTATGGCTCTGTAGATTTTTCCATTGCAGTGTTGTTTAATAATGTCATCTCTGAGAACTTCAACTTCACCATTATTGCAACTTGTTGAGTAAAATCCTACATATTTATATTCACTATAGTGTCCAAATACTTTTTTTTTTCCTATCAATTTCATTTTTTTACACATATCTTTGTTTATGAATACATACATTTTTGTTCATATTTTACATCATAGTTTTTATAACATATCTTCCAACTTAATTATTATTACTGGTCGAGAAACATGTTTAAAAAATTACAACCTGTACCTTTAAATATGTTTTAAATATACTCCTGATATGTAAATGTCTACTCTTCCTGATTCTTGCAGGAGCGAGTCTGACTTAAAATTCCAAGTAGCCAATACAAATAGCCATTGGCCATGTTGTACAAGCAGACCTAAGCCATCTTATCTCACCACATGTACACTTTATCCTGAATAAAACATTCGAAGAGCATGTCGAGATGAGAATACTTTAACGAATGAAAAATACATGCTAGTGAACATGGCTCTTGATGTGCAAATAGCAGCAGCATGAAGTCGGAGTAGGATTATTTCAACTTTAAAGCTCACGGTGAGGTGCTAGCTCCTTCGTATGCTCTACAATTCACAGCTCAGAAAGTGAGAAATTAGATTTTTGTAAAGTGCGCCATCTGGAATGTCACTAGGTCCAAATCTCTGTCATAACCCATGACTAAAATCAAGAACTTTCAATGGAAGTGTGGTAAAAATAAACCTGATCTTCATGTGAACTCACCTTCTGAGCTGTGAAGTGCAGAAGTCTGAAAAAGGTGACAGAATTTTTCTTGTGTAAGTATGTATCAGAAGTAGAAGTTTCTGATATACTCTGATGTCTGCCCAGTGGAAACATCCGTTCGAAGGCTGGGTTGATTAATTAATTGACCAATGTGGGAAAATAATTCATTTAACTTATTTATAAATATAGAAATGATATCCTGGGACTCTAAGCCTTGATTGAGTATTCGTGTGATTGAATAGTAAAAGGTAAATCATTTAAGCATGACTTTATATGGTCTATACCACAGCGCTATTGAATTCTCAATTCTGATTGGTCAAAACATGTTGATTAATACACAGTAGTATGCGCTGTACGGTAAAATCACAGATTTATATTAATATTCTTATTCTAATGATGGTATCGCTTCACAGTCCTAACTACAAATGGATAAAATGTATGATGTCAATCTTTCATTAATTTAACATTTTTATTCTTTGGCAAATATCTGTAGTGAAATATAACAAAAACAGGGTGTGCTGTTAGATTTTTATGTAACATTCACAACATAAAATCTATTTAAAATAGATTTTAACAGCTAGTCATCTAGGTATTATTGTGCCTGACAAAGGAGATGGTTACTGTTATAAAGGTACTGATGATTATTATGATATTAATGTTGTATCTGACTGACTGTACACATTTCTGTCTTTGGTATACAGTGACTGTTTACATACACATCATTATTCAGATATTAATTGGAATTTATTCTAATTAGTACTGAGTCACGTAAACGCCGCAATCCGATTGCAAGATTCGGATTAAGACAATATTCTGATAAACCTAATTCTGATTCCCACCTCTGGAATATGGAAATTTGTTGCATGTAAACATTCAGAAAATCCACTGATGGAGATATATATATATATATATATGCACATGCTCAGCAAGGAATTGTGGGTAGCAGCACCAGCATCTTGAATCTCCAGTGAAATAACAGCGAGGAAGAAAAAGCGCATGTGTAGAGCGGCATACTTATGACAACCATGTATACAGGAAGAATTCATATGCCTGTATGCATATAAACATTTGAAATATGGCTGCAACCCGAATACAGACCTTAAAGAAGATTTAATGTGCATGTAAACGTCGTCAGTGTTATCTAAATGACTTAAAATTGAGGCAGAACAGAACCCAAGACGCCGAGGGTCTTGATTCATCAGTGGCTGACTGTCAGTTCAGGGATTTAAACTCACTAGGCACTTTTCTAACCAGTGACTGTTTGAAATTTGGTCAAACATGAATGAATAGACAGAAGACTGGTGTTTGATCTTCAAATTCGCTGTATTTCTTGATTGTCATGCTTGGAAGGGGGAAATGAGAAAAGCATGCCAGGCCAGACAATGTGTCACCTTTTTGTCCTATACAGAGACACGGGGAATGAAAAATGCGACATATTCAGCATATTTAACAAAAAGCACCATGGATGAAGCTAAAACTCTAGGAAATGGATCCATGTCATCAGCTGTGTTGGGAGTAATGAAACTGATTTGAATCTTTGAATGAAAAGAAATCCACCTGTAGTTCATTCTTCTCTAATGCACTGCAAAAAAAAAAAAAAAAAAAAAAAAAAAAAAGGCTATCCGGGAACAAATAAGATACACTTAAATCTAGTTAAAGTGTACTAAAATCAAGGAAAATAGCACAAATAAAGAAAACCTAGACAAAATTGCCATGAAAACTTAAGATATTTTAAGACAGACTTATTTAAAATGAATATTTTGGTCTATTGATTGAACTGACTTATCCCTTAATCTAAGATTAATAATTAGCCCCCAAAAAACTTACAATAAGACACAATTTCTTACAAACACAAATTTGACAATTTCTTCAAACAGCATAATAAAAAATAAGTGACTTTGTCTTAAATTAAGGCACCAGAAGCTTTGTTATTGTTAGCATTTTTACTGAAACATCGAAAAATTCTGCAACATAACATTAGGGATTGTAGATGGTGGCAGATGCAAGCGGAGATTTTTATTGAATAAAGTGCAAAGCAAACAAACCAAAACTGTGAAAACAAGAACCGTAAACATAACAATGGACACAAGGCAAAAACATACAGACTGAGAGCAGCTGTGGCACACATGATTACACATGAACACAACAACAGCAACAACAACAACAGCTTGACAATTAGGTGCTCAGAAACTAGAACTTCTATTGGGGTGCTTATTAGGGGTAACACAGAACAGGTGTGAGTGATCAGTAGGATGTGGTCATGTGACATGCTGGGACTGATGGGTAATGTATTTAAGTGTGGATTTCAGCATAAGCACGTCACATACTGTAGCTGCTTCATTGGCAAATAGTCTTAAATGAAGGGAAATCATCTTGGTATATTATGCAAACATTGTTGGAGCTTGTTACTGGTTAAATTTTACTCAATATTCGCTGGAATATCTTATTAAGGCAAAGTTAAATATATATATTCTTAAAATTGGATTACTTTTCTAATGCAAAACATGCTTGACAAGATTATTTATCTTTTTTACACAAAAAATAAGACCCATTTCCCAGAAACAAGGCTTTTTTTTTTCTTGAAATTTCTTTCTTGCAGTGTGTCACTCTCCCCATTCTTACAGCCACAAGATTGCTGAGTTTATCTCATTTTATCCCCCCCCCCCCCCCCCCAATGATTTCTTTATTTTTCACATACACTTACTGTCCACTTTATTAGAAACACCTGCAATCACGTGGCAGCAGAGTAATGCATAAGATCATGCAGATGCAGGTCATGCGCTTCAGCTCATGTTCACATCAAATATTTGATTGGAAAAAACATTGCATGGTCAACTGTTCAGTTTCGGTGCCCACTGTAGCCTCATATCCCTGATCATAATTCAGAGATGCTTTTCTGCTCAGCCAGGTTCTGAAGCATGTGTATTTGAGTTATTGTAGCCTTCATGATGCCACATGTGTTTGCTGGAGTTCACAATTCCAGGGTATTTGTTGAAGGTGAAGTTCCTATCTTTTTAACATGTTCTTACTGTGTATATTATTCACTTAATCAATCATGTCTGAAAAGCTTATGACGAGCGTACGATGATGATTATGAACTAATGATGTGAAATATGTCATTTTTCCATAAGGGAAAGGCTGCGGTCCATTCTGAAGGGATCATGACAACACTCTACGACACCTTTCACAGTAAGAACTCATGAAGGGTCCCTCCGTAGGGCCATTTGGAAAATACACGAACATCATTTTCTAAAATAGAAGTTGGTGTTTTAATATTGCACAATCATTGATACTTATGTAAACAAGAACAATAATGAACAGATGGTTGAAGCAACAAAAACTTCCCCACAGTGCAACCAGTTATATTTAGGAGCTGCTGATATATGGGAACAAATAGTCAATTGAATCCCATGCTTATTTGCATAGCACTTTTAACAATAGACAAAGCAGGTTTACAGAAAGCAGGATCCCTAATGAGCAAGTCAGACACGAGAGTGGTGAAGGAAATCTCTCTGAGACGACACGAGGAAGAAACCAAATGAACCAGACTCAAAAGGGAACTCATCCTCTATAAATGGCACTAGATAATGTAATCATCACAGTATAGAGGTGTAGAAGAGTAAAGACAGACAGTACTGAGTGTGTTCAGGATGATCACAAGACAGTGTTTATGATCACAGCAGCAGTTCTCACGTACAAATCTACAGTATCCTGGTGAGATCCACTGAAGCGATTGTGAGACTCTGGCATAAATTGTATCAACACAGGATGTTATCTGGGCTAATGAGAAAAACATGAAACTTATATCAAAGGACTTTCATTCTGCAGCACAAATTTGAGCTGTTCATGTTACTGAATTCATTATTTCACAATGGTTGCATCAGTCCAAGTATCAATTTATTGTTCCCTTATGTTAAAGGTTTTTGGATTGTTGTTGGGGTTTTTTTAAGTAAATGATCCTCATCACTTCAGTTTGGAGTAAAATCTTCAATGGTCGTGTCCCCTCTTCTAAGTCCCCTTCAGGATGGACAGCAGTGTTAAGTGAAACCGAATGAACACATGTAACACATGCCTGACATCTTGTGGTGGACAGTAGAATGATTCACATCAGTGTCCAGTTACATACCTCACGCCTGCATTTGGTGGAACAATGGTTAAAAAAAAAAAAAAAAAAAATTGTACCTAGGGACTCCTTTAACTCTAAACCTGTAAACTAAATTCCACAGACCCCCCTCAGTACACATTTAATGCATGCACATTAATTAACTGTGTACAGCATCTTACTCGTTATCTATCCATTATCATTCCATATTCATAGATCATACAGTATATATTATGTAGCATAGAATGTCATTATGCACTACAGCACAATATACACGTTACTCTTACACTTTAACATACAGGATATGTTCAGTTTGGACAATTACTTCTATGCTGCTAGGTTTAGTGATAAAACTTTACCCATCGTACACTATTCCAGTCACTGTGTTGCTGTTTACTGTATGTATGGCCATTACTATTTAAGAGGACACTGAGGTCTGGATCTCTGAAGCTTCATAAACTGTGTGCATTGCAAGAATATTGCTATATTTTTTAAAAGTCTTGTCATCAATGTTAAATATTGTAGACCTGAATGTGAATTTAACGCTTTTTATCCAGGCATAAATTTGTAATTTTTTACTGATATCTGATATGCACAGTATTCGTATACATTCGCTTCATTTGAACCCTTTCACGTACAGTGTGCAGACTTGTAGACTGTCAAATGTAAGCCTGTTTTTTTACATTACACGATTAGCCTGATTTTTATTACTCCATTAAGTGTTGCTCCTCCCAGTCCAACTGTCCAACATGGCTGACGGTGACAGAAGTAGCATTTCTTGGACATTTCTGTCTAAAATTCTACACAAAAACGTATAATCTATATATATACACACATATATATATGTGTATATGTATATGTATGTATACATATATATGTATGTGTGTGTATATATATATATATATATATATATATATATATATATATATATATATATATATATATATATATATATATAAAATTACAAATGTATTTTACTTGATGACTTCTAACTTACTCTTTAATGCTATTTATTTATTTATGAACATCTGTAAAGCCTACATGTATTTTTGGCTATAATACCCGTCAACATCCAACATAATCTTAACTTTATCCTGAGGGTATGCAAACAGCTGCACTCAACTGCTGCATGCACCAGCAACTATTGGGATGTTATTTGACTAAAGCAATGTCTCCTGCGTCTGGATTTTCCCTACACTGCCCTAGCATACATTTTGTGTTTCAAATAAATTGACTCAGAGTTAGAACAGGTTAAACATCAATACATTCAGTGCATTTTCAGTTCTTCTACGTATTACTATAGTTTTTAGAGGTATTACGCCTATTGTAACTGACTGGTCACTACTGACTGGGTACCGAATGGGTTCGTACTAAACTTATGAATGATGGTAAAAACATTTATGTCAAAATGCAATTTTAATAAAAGTAGTTAATTAAACTTACATTAATATGAGGCAAACGGTATCATACTGTACTTTTGCGATGAATCTACATTTTAATGCAGTGTAACTGGTTTGGGTTTCAGAGGTTTAGGAATAAAAAGCTCTAATGACACCAATAAATAAGTTGTGGCACATAATGGATTGGTAAGATGGGTTAATGGTAGCATTGATTTAGTTTAGCAGTTTTGTACTATTTATTTTTTTCTTAGCGCACACGGTGTATTCTAGCCTTGTGCCCAGTGTTCACGGGATAGGCTTCGGATCCACCTCACCAAAACAATGAATTAATCAATACATTAAAATACGGTATTTGCCTTATATACAGTTGTGCTCATGAATTTACATATCCATTGCAGAATCTGCTAAATGTTAATAATTTTTTAAAAAAATAACAAATAAGAGGAATCATTAAAATTGCATTTTGTTGTTTTTTAAAAATTATTATTTAGTACTGCCCTGAATATGCTGCTTCATAGATGTTTGGGCGCATGGTGGTTTAGTGGTTAGCATGTTTGCCTCACACCTTCAAGGTTGGAGGTTTGATTCCTGACCCGGCCCTGTGTGTGTGGAGTATGTATGTTCTCCTTGTGTTGTGGGGGCTTCCTCTGGGTACTCCAGTTTCCTCCCCTAGTCCAAAGACATGCATGGAATGGTATAGGTTGTGTCTACCAAAGTGTCCTTAGCACGTGTATGTGATTGTGCCCACGCTTCCTAGGATAGGCTCCAGGTTCCTCAAGATCCAGTAGGATAAGAGGTATAGAATATGGATGGATTGACATAAGAGATGTTTACATATGGTCCACAAGACACAATAATAACTGAATTTACACAAATGAACCAGTTCAAAAGTTTGCATACACTTGATTATTAATCCTGTGTGTTGTTACCTGGAGGATCTACGACTGTGTTTATGTTTTGGGATTGTTGTTCATGAGTCCCTTGTTTGTCTTGAGCAGTTAAACTGTCCACTGTTCTTCAGAAAAATCCTCCAGGTCCTGCACAATCTTTACTTTTCCAGCATCTTCTGCATATTTGAGCCCTTTCCAATAGTCTCTATATGATGTTAAGATCCTTCTTTCCACACTATGGACAACTGAGGGACTCGTACACGACTATTACAACAGGTGCAAACATTCACTGATGCTCAAGAAGGCAACAAGGGGGATGTAAACTTTTGAACAGGATGATTGATGTACAGTAAATTGTTATGTTGTCTTCTGGGACACATGTAAATATCTTATGTAGCATCTGAAGAGCAGTACATGGAAAAAAAGATCTTTAAACATAATAATAACAATTTACACCAATCATCCTGTTCTGGCTCTTAATGTATCGTGCTGCCTTCTAGAGCATCAGTGAATGTTTGTTGTTTTGTGCTTTTTTGCAGAAAGCTTCTTGGATCGGCAAAATTGCATGAAATTGTTTTGAAATTGTGATGCTTGTTGGTAAATGAGAGAAACCTTTTAGCTGTAGTCATATTCACCGCACGTGAATAGAAGACAGCTGTGGCACGATGTAATAATGACATGCACACATACAGTATATATATATATATATATATATATATATATATATATATATATATATATATATATATATATATATATATATATACACATATATATGAATTTAGTTTATTTATTTTATTGAAGAAGAAGGAAAAAAAAGTAATCCAACACCTATCACCCTTGTGAAAAACTAATTGCCCCCTTAAATATAAAATCTGGTTGTGCCAGCAGTAACTGCAACCAAACACTTCTGATAACTGGAGATCAGTGTTTCACAGCACGGTGATACAATTTTGGCCCACTCTTCTTTGCAGAATTGCTTTAGTTCAGCCACACTAGAGGGATTTGAGCATGAACTGCCCGTTTAACGTCCTGCCACAGCATCTCAATTGGGTTCAAGTCAGGACTTTGACTAGGCCACTACAAAACTTGAATTTTTTTTTTTTTTTTTTTTTTTTAAGGCCATTCAGAGGTGGATTTACTCCTATTCTTTGGATTATTGTCTTGCTGCATAATCCAGTTGCACTGGAGTTTCAACTTACGAACTGAAAACCGGACATTCTCAGAATTCATGTTTCCGTCAATTATTGCAAGTTGCCCAGGCCCTGAAGCAGCAAAGCATCCCCACACCATCACACTTCCACCACCATGCTTGGTGAATTCCCATCTGGGGAATTAGTAACTACGGTGGAAAATAGTCAGTATTGGATAACTTTTTTTTTGCTTCAATAAATAACATCCTAATTTAAAAACTACACTTTCATTTTACTCAGGTTTCCGTCGGTTTATCTGAATTTTTGTGTTAATTTCTGAAACAATTTAGTGAGCGATATACACAAAAACAGAAGAAATCAGAACGGGGCAAATACTTTTTTCATATTTGGATTATACTTATATTTTGAAGTCAATTTAAGATTTTTGTTTTTTAAGATGTTATTCAATGTAAAAGGCTCGTGAGTCAGGTGATACAGAGTAGATTAAACACTGATGTACTGTAGTTGTAATTAATGATGATTTCTTTTAACACATTATTTTGTCTTCAGGGTCAAAATGACAACCCAAAACCTTACCAGAGTGATGTACCCCAGGTAAAAGGATCAGAGTCAATATAGCTAAAAGTTACCTGACTAACCAATAAATTCTGGATTGGTGACACAGGCCGCTTCTCATTTGAGTGAGAAATTTGAGCTCTCTTGTAAGCCACGCCCATCTTCCGCCTGTTTTTTTTTTTTTTTTGGGAGGGGGGGTCGCATGGAGCTAAAGAGAGAGAGAGAGAGAGAGAAATTTTTAAAACCATTTTACCAAACGTTAGTCTTACTGCAACTTGTCTTGTCTGTTGGAAAATTGGAACCAGTTATGTTCAAGGTAATTGCAGAAAGAAGTTTGTTTACACCTGGCTGTCATTGGATGCATCATAAATTTGGAGTGTTTGTTTGTTTGTTTATTTCTGAGATGCAGTATTAATGTTCTGGAAACATTACAGAAAGGTTGTACTCGAAGGCTTTTAATTCTAAATATCTCGAGCAAGGATAAATCTGTCTTTTTTTGTGACTTTTTTTTGTGCTATTATTATTCATTTTTATTGCTCCAAAAATCATTACGCGCGCGTTGAGCATGCGCCCTTGGTTTGTAAGGGTGTATTTATTAATGCACAGTGCTAATGGGTGTGTGGGATTGTAACTTTAGGTGCAAATGAAAGGGCTCTGGTTTGATTTATGTTTGCAGGTGTTGAATCCACAGAGACAGAAGTCTCTGGAGAAGTGGCTTAAGGAAACCAACACCATGTTAACGCAGGTGAACGGGCAGCGCAGATATGGTGCTCCTCCTCTGGGTATGTGTGAGACCAGAAACTAATGCGCGTTAGGGTATTGGGCAACCCTTTTTAAAAAGTTGCACCCCTCTTCCATTAAATAGAAAATGCCATTATTCTAGGGAGTGAATGAAGTACCTTAACCATGTCTAACATTCCACTCAGCTCCTTCATAGCTGCAAATAATTAGCCGTTTATTAACACGCACTCCCATTGGCTGATCAATTAACCCAGCTAATTAAGAAGAGAAGTCCATTTTCTCCAAATCTGTGTTCTGCAGTTCTTCTTCACTGCACAAGAGCTGCTTCTTCCTTATTAACACAACTGATTCAACTCATTAGCTGATTAACAAAGCTTATTGGTACTTCTAAACTCCTCAGAAGCCCCATAATGAGGTTAAAGTCTGTGTGCTAGAGGAGTGAGGATACTATAATAAACAGTGTGGTTTGAGAAGTAAAGCAGAAAAACACCAAGGTTAGACTTGTATCTAAATCTGGATGGTTTCAGGAAGAACCATCACACAAACAGTAAAATCTGTCTTTATATCTGATGTCTAACATATTTTTAACAGGATTGTATAAGTCTTTTATAGTAGTCCAGGCTTTAGTGCAACTCCTATTTCACCTTACATGGCCCGCCCCCTTTTTTTTCTTTAAATTGACTGTCTTTTTGTGTTTGTGCTTATCAATCCTGGAATTGTGAACCTACTTCTAAACTTCCATCACATTCAGGGCTGCTTTAAAAATGTTGACTTTCAAACTTGTGTGTGTATATGTATGTATGTGTGTGTGTGTGTGTGTGTATGTGTATATATATATATATATATATAAGTATTTGCCTCATCCTGATTTTTTTTTTGTATCTCATAATAAATAGTTTAAGATCTTCAAACAAAATACAACATAAAGGAAACTTGAGTAAACAACAGTTATTTATTTATTTTTATTGAAGCCAAAAAATAAAAACTTAACATGTGCAAAGCTAATTGCCCCTTAAACTTAAAATCTGGTTGTGCCACCTTTTAGCAGCAATAGCTGCAACAATTCCGATAACTGGAGATCAGTCTTTCACTCACTTCTAGGACTTACTCCTATGCTTTTGAATCATTCAGTACGTTTACATGGACAACAATAATCCGATATTAACCCGATTAAGATGATACTCTGATTAAGAAACTACCGTGTAAACGGCAATTTTTAATTACCTTAATCCGATTAAGGTCATACTCGAAGTAAACACAAACTGAATTAAGACATGTGGAGTAGGGATGTGACGATACCAAAAATCTAGTAGTCGGTACCGATACCACCAAAAGTACACGATACTCGATAAGAAAGTCGATACCACGTTGTGGTATGAAATTATTAAATTTTTTTTTTTTTTTTTTTTTTTTAATAATAAACTCTCCTGGAGGACATCCTCCTCTGGCTGATACTGGCGGGGGGGGGGGTATTTTAGTTATCAAACACTGTCTGACAATTAGTGGAGGTGCACTCCACACACACACCTTATACTCTGAATGCAAGCATTAGTTTAAATTCACTGATATGGTGGCAGGACACAGATTTATTAAAAGCATGAACATTTGAATAATTATTAGTGACATTAGGCTACATTTAGCTGACAGGACACGGGCTGAATGGAGATACATGGTGGCCCATTTGGAGATAGTTTATAACACTGCAATGCGTTAGCGTCGTTAACAAATAACTGGCTATCGCTAACATTACATGGAGCATAACGTTAGCTGGGTTCGGCAACAATGCCAGCTGCCTCAAACAAATATAAGACCGTCTTTCAGGTGCTTTGTCAAATTCCGGGTGTTTCCTCGCTTTGTTTGAAATGAACGATAGCATCGGTTGCACACTGGAAACCGATACTAGCTTTCTTCTCTTTTCCTCTCAACGAGTCCGGGCGGAGCTAAACTTGTTAAGCCAAGCTAATCTTCTGTAGTTTTTCCCATGTGCTTGTAGGCGTTCCTCTTCTTCTTCACCACTTGTGGACCGACTAAAACACTTGCGCGTATTTGCTGCCCCCATCAGGTCCGGAAGAATCGCAACCTCGACACCTCCATTAGAATCGGTTCCACGCTAGTACAGAAAAACAAGCACCGTCACGTTTTAAGAATTTTGGTACCGAAGTATCGGTTCTCCTGACATCCCTATTGTGGAGTATTCCTGTTTTAGTCGCATTATCGACGTGTATTACAGACACGTAAACACCTTAATCACACTCTTAACGTCGTGTGGGAGTTTTCACTGCATTCTGTGACAGGACACATACACACACGGCAGTGATCAACCCTTTAACGGCAAATGAGAGAAGCCACGTACTTACCTACAATATAGTAGGATAAATACATGTATATCAGCTACTATATAGTAGGCAAGTACGCGGTTTGGGACGCAGCCCACGCCTTCAAGCAGTCGTCTATTAGCACATACAACATGACGAATAATTAACTGCACTTGAAGCTTTCGTAAAATTAAGAATGAAACACCCAAAACTGTATACGGTCCCATAACGAAGACCAACTGTATGATGATACGTGAAATTCTATGTTTTATAACATGTAAAACGGGAACATAGAAGGAATATTATAAAAGCGACTCATGTAAACACCTTAATCAGAATATTGTCTTATTCAGAATAAGGTCAATAATTAGATTACTGCTGTCCATGTAAATGTAGTCATTGAGTCAACGGCTGTTACCATAGAAACAAACTCTGGACTAGTTGTATGTCGAGTTGCATTAAGAGCTAAGTTTTATCACCTCTTTTAAAGTTGGTCTTTGATTAACGACCGGAGATTCCCTTCTAAAAGTCTTTTGTTAATCTAATTTAAGATAAAGCTTGAAGCAACCTTATGTGTTTACTTGAATGCTTTGTATATTCATCATGCTGCTTAACAGTGAGCTTGTTGTGAAAATAATGAATAATCCTGTCACGTTACCGTTTTTCTCAATTGCTTGCACACATTTCTGGAAACCGTCTTATTGTCTCGATTGCGCGAACACATTTTCTTAATCTGTAATCTGTTTTTCACACTGCACAGATGACTTGCGAACGCAGCTTTCGCTCGGTGCGCGCGTGTGTGCTGGTTATCACAGTTACATATCAGCTAGATAAATATTGCATTGAAATGCACTGAATTTGTTACTTGTGTATTTATTTACGTTGTACTTTTTTAATGTTTGCAAGTAGAACCAAAAAAAAAAAAAAACAGAAAACTTAGAGGTGAGCTTTGGTTATTGAGAAACGTTTATCCAGGTGCAACAGCAGTGTGTGAGCGACCGTGAAAAACTGTAATGTTACTGGCAATATGTCTCATGATTCCATGCTGGGTGAAGAGGGTAGCACTGCTTCCACACAGCTCCTGGTTCTGGTCCTGAGCTTGGGGTATTGTCTTTCGCGTGTCCTTGTGGGTTTTCTTCGGGTTTTCCCGATTATTTCCCCCTCCTCCCAAAAACGCACCATAGGTGAACGATACTCTAAATTGCTAATAGGTGTGAATGAGTGTGTGAATGTGTGTGTGCGTATGGGGCCCTGTGAATCCTGTGCGTATTCCTGCCTCACGCCGGATCCACAGTGACCCTGACGACGGATTTTGTCTTTCACCTACTTTTACCCGTTCCTCATTGTTACTTTTCTCAGGACTTCCCTCTATTTCTCTTGTCTAACTCCTTTTTTTTTCTATTACTCCTCTCTTCTTCCTTATCTTCCAGGATGGACCGGTCCGACACCAGGTCCAGGCTGCGAGGTCTTCATAAGTCAGATCCCGCGGGACGTGTTCGAAGACCGGTTGATCCCGCTGTTCCAGAGCGTAGCGCCGCTCTACGAGTTCCGCCTCATGATGAACTTCAGCGGGCAGAACCGAGGCTTCGCCTACGCCAAATATGGAGACACGGCTAGCGCAGCCACTGCCATCCGGGCTCTAAACCTGTACCCGCTCCAGAGTGGTGTCAGGCTCACCGTCAGGAGGAGCACGGAGAAGAGGCAGCTGTGTCTCAGCGATCTGCCTCCCACCATGGAGCGCAACGATCTGCTGACAGTGCTGCGGCAAATCGCTGACGGAGTGGAGGGCGTCAACATAAGGACGACTGGGCCTAAGGAGAAGGACGTCAGTGCGCTCGTGTACTACTCCTCCCATTATGCTGCCTCCATGGCCAAGAAGGTGTTGGTGCAAGGTATGCTGGGATAGAACAGGGAGGCATCCTAATTCTCTTCTAATCGATGCCTCGGTTGCTTTTCGTTTCTTCAACTGCGCCTCCGTGCTTTCTTTCCTCACTTCATAGTTCCTCTTTCAGAGGAAGTGAGGAAAGGAAACAAGGACGGAAGCAATCAAGGACAAGTGCATTTACCAAATGAAACGTCCTTGTTCACTGAAATGTCACTTTAAAGCAAATTCGCTTATTGATGGTTTCCCCATGTGGTATCTTTGTTTCAGCTTTGCCTGTACAGCACACTAAATTATCTGTCATTAAAAAATTTTCATGTAGGGCTGCAACTAACAATTGTTTTGATAATCAACTGTTTTTCCGTTATTACACATTCTGCGCAGTGTTGTCCTTCAAACATTGTGCAAATTGAAGGCTGTGAAAAAAGGTATTAAATGGATCTATGTGGGCTATGCTATACATTTGTACAAAGGATTTTTTAAAATATTAACATTATATTTTGAAAACCAAAAAAAACCAACCGATTGTCCACAAGCTTTAAAGCGGAAGTTAAATCACTATATTTAAAAATGCCAAAAAAAGAAAATAAAAATAAAAGCACATACTATGTGTTAAATGGTAAGAGGTTTAATGTTCTGCAGTAACACACATTCACACATCCGAACACAGTAACAATACTTTATTCTTTAAATGACTACGTTTACATGGACAGCAGTAATCTAATTATTGACCTTACTCTGAGTAAGATAATAATGTGATTAAGGTGTGTACATGAGCCGCTTTTAGAATACTCCTGTCATGTTCCCGTTTTACATGTTATAGAACATAATTAGATTAACGGCACACGTCATTAGGTCTCTGCGCCACGCCGTCCGACGTCCCTCCAGAATTTCACGTATCAACAAACAGTCCGTCTTCGTTATGGTACCGAATACAGTTTTGGGTGTTTTTATTTAATTTTTTTACGAACGCTTTAAGTGCGGTTAATTATTTGTCATGCTGTACGTGCTAATGGACGACTGCCTGAAGCCGTGGGCTGCGTCCCAAACCGCGTACTTACCGTCTATATAGTAGCCGAGATACATTTTTCCCCACTACAGGCCTATAGTAGGCAAGTATGCGGTTTGGGACGCAGCCGAACTCTCTTGTTCGCTGTAAAACGTTGAGCACTGCCGTGTGTGATCGTGTCCTGTCGCAAAATGTGGTGAAAACTCTCACACGACGTTAATAATACGATTAAGGTGTGTACGTGTCTGTAATACATGTCCATAATGCGACTAAAACAGGAATACTCCACATGTCTTAATTCGATTAGTGTTTACTTCGAGTATGACTTTAATCAGATTAAGTTAATTAAAAATTGCTGTTTACATGGTAGTTTCTTAATCAGAGTATCATCTTAATCGGGTTAAGAGTGGATTATTGTTGTCCATGTAAACGCACTGATTGTATCATACTGCTTATATGGGTACGTGGCTCAGTGGTTAAAGGCTCTGGGTTACTGATCAGAAGGTCAAGAGTTCAAGCACTGCCAAGTTACCACTGTTGGGCCCTTGGGCAAGGCCCTTAACCCTCAACTGTTCAGTTGTATTAGATGAGATAAATGCAAGTCGCTCTGGATAAGGGCGTCTGCCACATGCCTTAAATGTAATCTAAATGTAATTTATATACAGTGACATCTTCTAACCCCGATACGGTTACCGCTCTCATTAAAAAAACAAAAACAAAAAAACTTTTGTTTATAAATATCACTAAATATAGCAAACAACATATTTGATCAGAATGAATGTTTTAGTCTGAGTTATTGCGCTTCTTTTCTATCGCGCACTGTTTGATTGACGTGTGGACTCGCGTTCGTTCAGTGATGTTTAACGGAGACTTGCTCGCTGTCAGGACGAGGCTTTATGTAAAACGGAAACACTGGCGTGAATTTCTAACATTTACAGATTAGGGATGTCGCCATACCAAAAATCTAGTAGTCGGTACTGATACACCAAAAGTACATGATACTCGATACCAAAGTCGATACCACGGTGTGGTATAAAAATTAAAAAACTCTCCTGGAGGACATCCTCCTCTGGTTGATACTGGCCGAGTGGGGGGGGGCATTTTAGTTATCAAACACTGTCTGACAATGAGTCCCTGTAGGTGCACGCCTAAACACGCTCGCACGCACACACACACACCCCTTATACTCTGAATGCATGTGATGTACATATATACATATATTCACATATACATGTGAATAATTATTAGTGACATTAGGCCACATTTACCTGACAGGACACGGGCTGAATGGCGATGCATGGTTACCTGCATTTCAGTGCACGCCAAATTTGACGTACGTGTCAAATCTATGGACTTTTGGCTATTAAGTAAGCAGGCTTCGAGGCAGTTAGGTTTCTCCTCTCATGCCGTGTCCCAATCCGCCTACTTGTACTATGCACTACAAGTATGTACTCTTTTTGTGAAGAAAAAGTACATATTTTTGAGCGTGTAGCAAACATGTAGCCATGTTTGCAGACTGAATTCGGCGAAGCAAACGGTCACTAAGCTCCGCCTCCTCCGCACAAGGAGTTGTGGGCAATATTAGCTGAAAAAGTGTCCGTGGATCCACACTTCGAAAATCTACCAGGAACAGTAGACCATCCTGGTACTTTTGGGATTCTCATTTCAACATACTATGATTTGGGACACACTCATTCTAATCTCGGATACGATTTAGGACGGAGAGTAGGCGAATTCTGACACATCATCCAACTTCATGCTCTGTATGCTACTACATCTGGTGCTGCCACCTAGTGTGTAAGAAGAGGTAGAGCTCAGAATGAATATTAAACCGAAACACGCGATACACATTATGAACAGCAAATCCGTCTCGCAGGTATTTTGAATCAGGATATTCGAGACAGCGATGTTTTTTCTCGTGCCTAGCATCAAGCCGATACACGGACCGAATGAGAAAATGGACTCTTGTGTTTCTCTGCTCTGTAATTCAGTCTGTACAGGATTACAGAGGGTTTTTTTTGTTGTTGTTGTAATTGTTGAGGCCAAAATGCTTGATTTTGCTGTGGTTTTTTTTTTTTTTTAATTTAGATGCAACTTGCAGAGTTTTTTGTGTGGACTGAGCGCGTTGTGATGTCACGTGATGCATCACGGCTCAAATCTGTCGAAAATGTGCGGTAATTGTGAAAATGTTCATTTCTGTGAGGATGGATGTTCCAGATGAAATCTAAGTAACAGTCTGTAAATGTGATCATTATAAACGCAATACTAAAGTTCACGCAGCACAATTTTACATATGCTATGCATCAAACAAGCCATTTGAGACCACCTGCAGTTTGATTACGGATGTGTTTCAAACTACAGGAAGTGAACCAAATATGCTGTGTATTATGGGATGTATGCAGTGAGATTTTTTTTTTTTCCTTTGTTTTTTTTTTTTGGATGCACTAGCTGCTAAACTGACGTGTGAGATTGGTGGTGAATGACGGAGGACAGAGCTGCGATGTCGTGTGAAGTGTTCTGGATATCTGGGGCAAAGAACATGGAAAGTAAATTATGGATCCAGTTCACAGAATGCTAATGCCTTTTAACTAATCATTGGTATTATTTAATTATTTATTTTCTACCGAGCTCGTCCTGTTCAGTCATTTCAGCTCACGTTTGCGAAACGTTTTTCCGTGGTTTTACTCCTAACCAGTGAACGAAAGACTTTTTTGCAAGGACCGTTTTTAGCCCCGCCCCTTCCGACACAACTTGCAGATTTTTCTGATCTTCTTGCAGTCTGATAACGAGCTTATGCACATGATTTATATAAACACTTCACAATCAAAGTTTAACGAAGAAGAGACCACATTCCTCATTCTTGAAGCTTGGAAGTTTTCAGCCCGTTTGAGCTGGGGTCTGAGTCACGCATCGGTTTACAACTCAAATATACATCAGCGGCTGGTGTGCGGCGCAGTCAGCGAGCACCGTGCGAAACGCAGGAGGTTTTCATGGCTGCATCAGGCTGATGGTTTGGCTCGCCGTGGAGAGCAGGGTGCCTGCAGCGCACGTCTCTCAAACGCCACGCTGAGCAGATCCTCCACTGACGAGCTTAATGCTAATTTATGCTAATCTGATGCAAATCAAGAAAGCTGCTGTTCCACATCATGACACAGCAGAGGTGGGAAAATAATTAAGGCCTAGCAAAGAGCAATCAAAATCCGAACATAAATCACTGAATAGTATAACAGGATGACAGGAATTATTCAGATTCATATTGACTTTAATTGGTTTTGCTTGCGATACTTTGATGTGTGGCTTTAGCCTAGTTTGTAACAGTTACAGCAAAGATTAGACAGAGATGAAACTTTTGTAGGAGGAGTTATCACGGCATACGTGAAGCTGCAGCCTGAATACCGAGGCTTAAAGATGCACAGTTTGAAAACATCAGCAGAGTACTGGCTAATGAAGTGTGCGCCATCAGTCAACATCACGTACGTGCTCACTATATAGGAGCATTTTGTGTATTTTTATATAAATATTCCTCCTACTGAGGTTGATTTGGATTGTAGCGTTGTATAAATATTACTTTATTAATATACATTAGTACTGGAAGTTCATAAATTCTTTCCAGCTATTTGCTCTTACCAATTTGGCCTGTCCACCCCCCCCGGGAAAAATAATAAACTCTTAATTATCATTAAAGAGTACTAATCACCCAGTGCACAGGAATAATACCAAAATCAGGCCCACCGACAGAGATGGAGCAGCGGGCGGCTTCGACCCAGAGAAATGAAGGTTAAATAAAAGAAGAACGTTTAGGTTGCAAAATGTGTGACCTGAATATTGTGGTGCAATATTTATACCATTTGTAAACAGACTTTTTTTTTTTTTTTTTTTTTTTTTTTTTTTTTTTAACTACAGAAAGAAAAATGAATGTAGCGTGTAGGCATTTGCAGTATAACGATTGAATCATCTCTACATGATATTACACTGTCACTGTGTCCAGCGATGCCTTCTCTGATTACACCGATCAGCCATAACATTGATTATCTTATTACAGTGGCACCTGTTAAGGGGTGGGATATAAGTGAACAGTCAGTTGAAGTTAATGTGTTGGAAACAGGAAAAATGGGCAAGCGTTAGGATCTGAGCGACTTTGACGAGGGCCAAATTGTGATTACTAGACGACTGGGTCAGGGTTCAAGGGGTTGACTCGGCCTCCAAATTCCCCAGATCTCAATCGGATCGAGCGTCAGTAGTCCGATCCATGAAGGCCCCACCTCACAACTTAGAGGATTTAACGTCTTGGTGCGAGATACCACAAAACACCTTCAGAGGTCTTGTGGAGTCTGTGCTGAACAGTAACATGCCTTTAGATTGGGCTTAGTTGTAGGCTCCACTTGCTACTTCAGTGTAAATTCAGCCATGTTTGAACAATATGTTGCCCGTCCTTACTGTTTATTTTGTTTATCTGTAGTTCACAATGATTATATACCGCACTGGGTTGGATCAGAAAAATCTGAAGGCATTATTCCACAGAGGCTTGACCCACTTTTAAAGTTACAGGAGTGAATTCTCTCCAGTATTTCCTTCAGTATCATAGCTAAAAATAGAACCAGGTTTCCTAGTCCTCTCATTCCTCATTCTTTTCTCCTTTCCTCAGCCTTCAGGAATCTGTACGGCGTGTCCATTTCCGTCCAATGGCTGTCCGGAAGCGGAAAATCCAGACACGAGGAGCATGACGAAGAGAGTCCTCTCGCCCCTCCCGGTCTGAAATCCATGGGCGTGAAATCTTTAACGTCTCCACGCTTCCAGCTCTGCCGAGATCCCAAGCGTCCTCCACCTCTTCCTACTCCACCCTCTCCCCTTCAACCGCAGGTCTTCCCGCGGGAAGTAGGGGGTCCAACCCTGCAGGTGACGAATGTGATGTTACCCCTGAAGTCCAGCAGCGTGGAGGAGCCACTGCATGACTCGGTGCATGAGCTGCATTGGCTGTGTGAGCTGCATGGGCTCGGCGAGCCGCTCTACAACATGCGGTACGACCACACGGGCCCTGACGGCTTCCTGTATTTTGCCTATAGGGTGATGGTGCCAGGGTTGGACATGCCGTTCTGCGGCGTTGTCCATGTCTTGCCTAGCACCTGCGCCAACAACATGAAGGCCGAGGTTCAACGAGCCGCTGCCAAGCAGCTCCTCGAAGCCATATGGCAGGCAAGAAATCATTAAGGTTTGACGTCAGATGCCGTTTTGTGTGAGAATGTGATTTCCTAAAGTAGAACATGGTCCTGGATCAGCTTTCCTGTGTTTAATTTGTTGTCAGTACAAATCTCAAAGATGTCACAGTCACAGATGGAGCTTGTAGATGTATTGGAGCAGTTTCACCTCCAAGCTTGTTTCGTTAGAGAGAACTAGATGACAGGAACCTGGATTGGCAATGTCTAAACTAATTTTTTAAAAAAACTAAGTAAGATCCAAACATAAATAAGTAACTAACAATGAAATAAATAAAATCTCTTTCACATTGCAAAGCTACGCTAACTTTCCTGTCTAGAAACTTCCAGAGGTGGTCCTTCTTCCACTGATGACATCCCAGAGCAACGATTGGCTATGTAATTACAGAAACAACGAAATGATGAAAGAT